>NW_008604804.1:40116-58493 GCF_000691845.1 Merops nubicus
AGAACAGAGATTGTAATAAATTGCATTGTTCAAATGTAATCTTACAGGCAAAGTCCTCTAAGGTATTTAATAAAGTAGGCCAGAGAACTCTCCTTTGTGGATAAAACTCTGTTGCAAGTTCCAAGTTGTTGGTGAGATAGATCTATTACATTATTAGCTCTGGGGTAAGGTTTCCCAGTGCTGATAAAATATGCTCAATTTAAATTCTATATTATATCACCCCTTCTGAATAATTTTATATCTATATTTTACTTTTAAATGCTTAGCTGACTCATGTATTTTAAAGAATTATAAACATCTTTAAAAAAAAAAATACATCTTTATGTTACCTTTCTTTTTTATTACATTTAACTAGAATAAGAGGAGGATCAAGGCCAAGGTTAAAACCAGAGGTTGCACTATATTTACATTTTGTTCAATACCAGCACTTAAGAACAGAGGCCAAGCATTTAAAAATAGGCTGAAGGGGATGAAGAGATTTAGAGGGGAATGCCTGGCTGTCTCAGGAACAACCAGGTGAGTCATAGCTCTGCTGCTGCAATGAGCTCTGGGCAGGGAAATTGGTACAATTTAGCTCAGGGAAGGGAGACAGCAAAATACAGAGGCAGGGTAGGGCTGTATTTCGATTGTGTTAAGAAATCCTCCCCACTCTGAGATGCATCTACTGTGCCTCCCAAGGCCTGTGCAGATCAATACAGGACGCTGGCACCAGCATGCAGATTTCTGTGGCAGCACTAGGACTGTCAAGGGCGGAACTGGTCAGTAGCTCAGGACACTGCCTTAAAGTCATCCATCTGCAACTCTTCTGTACTGGAGGGTAGGGACAAGAAAAAACTGTTCTGTATGACCATGTTCCCCTACTCTTGAAGTCCACTTAACAGTAGTACGTACTCTGAGAAACCACATAGAAAGTGTGGGTTTGTTTTCTTTGGGGACATTACTTGTCCCCTGAAAAGCAACAGTGGAGGACACCTGTAGCAGTTCTGCCAAAGAGCCCTGAATCTAAGGCAATTTCATAAATTCATAGGCTTGGATTTAGGAAGTCTTAAAAAAAAAAAAAAAAAAAGATTTGTCTTTACTTTCCAATAAGATGGATTTGATGTTGATGGAAATGGCATTAGTTCTGACAGATGAAGCTTTCTTTCTTCAATGCTTTCAATGTGAAGTACTCCCACAGAGACTATTTTCTTCAGGTAAAAGTCCAATCTGTAAAAACTAAGCAAACCATGGTACTTCTCATAAGAAAAGGCTACATATAAATTTAGCATCCTGTCCAAAGCCGAGCTCTCATAAGAATATTACTTCCTTACCCAAGCTAACTCTTACTCTCAAAGAATACACTTAATCTCTTATTCTGTACTAGTTGTGCCCAAAGATGACTACACATTTACTTAAAACAAGCAAATGAACAGAAAGCTAACAGATAAAATACATGTTCTGATTGGGCAGGTAAAAAAAAGGGCAAAAACAACAACAAAAACTGAAAAACCCCAAAGCCAACCACCAAAACCTCAGCAGCTTGTTCTAAATATCACCAGCTTGTTAAACAGCTGCCTACATCCAGGCTCTTGACTCATGATAAACCTAAGTTCCTTCAGGGTTGTCATTGACCTTCAAGTCCAAAATGACCCCTGCTTTCTAAGTCTATATTAAATGGAATAAAGGGCATCTTATACTTAGGAAATTATATAACTTCTCTCTGTGCCTTGTACTTCATGCTGTTATCACATAATAATTTTTCACTTTCTGGGGCTGATAGCAGCTAATTCCAATTTTTTTGAGTCTCTTTCTCTTTTTTCCCTTTGTTTCAAGGGGCTCATTCCCCATAGGCAATGCCAGTATTGAGTCAAAGTGTCATTCAAGCCCAAAAAGGCACAGACTTTCAGCTGGGAGGTGGGTCTGATTATCTAATTACCTTATGACACTACCAATCGTCTCCTTTGGCATCTAGGTACAATAAGTTGGGCATTTCAGTATCTGCTTATCCTCAATTTAGACCTGTTTTGGAAATACAAAAGAACCTTAAGTGATCTGTCCACAGCATTGAAATACCAACTTTAGTGGATACTTTGAAAACTCAAAGGCTTTACAAGATGAATAGCAAACTGTGGATGACAGCTCCTGTGGAGCCATTATTGAATAGCAGCAGTGATGACTGCATTGCTTTGGATTTAGATAAAAGACTCCATACAAGACAAATGGTAGAAGAACATCAAACAAGACTGTGTCTATTCAGTGACAGAAGCAATCCAATTGAAGAAGCTGTTGATTTCCCCAAGGTAACTTACTATTTCTTCTTGAGTAATTTATATTAAGGAGCTAAAGATTGTATATTCATCTTCTATTTATACTTTCCTCTAAAAATACTGCTTCTAGTCATCAAATATAAGATTTGCTTAAACTATTTGCCAGAAGGGAAATACCAGTATAAGAATGTGTTAATTATTTTGCATCCGTGTTTTATTTAGCCGTAATATCACTGTGTCTAAAGGTTATAGACTGGGAGTTACAATCAATACTGATCAGATAAAGAGATTAGTCAGCAAATCAATAAGATTCATACCAACAGGAAGCACTATGCACTCAGGACAACAATGAATACAAAGGGTACAGATAAGCATCGTCACCTTTATTTAGATGAAAGCTGATTCTAGAGCACTTCCACTACCTCATTAATAATGCACAAACCTTTTGGAGTCTTAGTTTGCTATACAAGCATAATGTAGGTCTTGAGTAAGTTTCAAGATGTGACATAAAATTACTCTGTAGAAAACCATCAGATTTGGGATTTACTGGCAGCTATACAAGCGGTACCATGGAAAGGATACAGAATGTTTATTTAACCACTTGCACAAAATCTACATTAGCATTTGAGTCTTCCTGTCATTCCCATTGACTGTGCCTTACTGGTTTACAACATTCAATGGACCTGGACCACTCAAACCAGCTTGCTTCGTAACAAAGATAGAGGGCAAAAATCACATGCTCCTCTGGGAATGGCCATTCATCCCATAGGACTAGACTGCAACTTTTCCTGAATGGATCTGCCTGAAATGTGTATAATATTGTCAATGGGTCTTTAATGCACAGTGATTTACTGTACAGAACCACTTTGCCCATCATAGTTGCTAACAGAGACAAAGACTTATTTTCTTAGAGCAAAGCACAAATGAAGGTTAGTACTTAGTTTACTGTAGCTTCTTAAAAGTGTATACTTGCATTTTTTAGATAAATGTGGGCATTTTATGCATGCAAAGAGGTTAAACACATACACACATAGGTGTTCAGAGAAGCATATAAGATTTCTGGTAATTGATTTTTTTTTTCCTATTTGCTGTCCTTGTATCCTATTTTATACCACTTCACAACTTGCCATGCTTGCTTTCTATTTTGGATCAGGTCTAGTTGCCATCAGGTTTTCTTCTCTTCCCTAACAGGTCTCAGCACATTTTTCTCTCTACCTGTCTTTCTTTTCTCCCCTTCTAATATATTTTCTGTCACAAGCCCTTCTTACTAAACCTAGAGTAGGTTAAATTGAAATAAAAAAAAAAAAAAGCAAACTTTAAAAAGTATGTTCCTCTTTTTCTGATCCTTCTATGTCTTCCTCCCACACAAAATGCCTGCTTGCCTGCCTGACCATGGTCAGCTGTCATGAAAAGTTTTACCTGGCATGCCACTTAAGGCCATCTTAAAGGTCTTTTCCAACCAACGTGATTGTATGATCACCTCACAATCGGAGAAAGACTCCCAAATCCAAAGGATTTTGGAAATCTTCCTGAGCAGCAAATCTTTTGCATAATCAAGAGATCCCCTCTACCCCACCTTCAAATGCTTGACTAATTTAAAGTGTACATGTGAGTTTCTGAACTCCTTGCAATGATCTTGGTCCCAGGAGGAATTATTCACATCTGCTCCTTTCCTTTCAGGGTACTATGAGCAATATACCAGGGAATCTAAAAGTTTTTTCTGAGCTGTTTCATTGAAAAGAGTAAGTTTCAATAAGCTAAATTTAAAAATAGCTTCAATAGTGTCTAATCTGTGATTCCTGCTTGGCACTGATAATTAGGACTAAAAAAAAAAAAGCCAACAAAAAACTGACACGATTGATCTTAGTGAAAACAGTTTTGTTTTGTTCTCTTGAAGCTACTCTCAGAATTCCACTTTGCATGATTACTTGCAGTATTTTTCTATCTCCATTTTTACTTTTCAGAATGGGTGACTTTGTCCAAGACTCAAATAACTAGCAAGTACAATTGCCAGCCTAGGGATAAGATCCAAATAAAATTATTTTCATTTTCTCTTTTTCACCCAGGTTCTAGTGAGAGAAAGGCTACCTTTCTCATCACAGAGTTTTTATTTTTAATTGCTAATTCCTGTTGCTATCATGGGCAGTACTTTACCCCTGATTGTGAGGGTGAAGCACAGGGCACCTTCCTAGCTCTTCCTCAGTGGCCAGTTTGAGAATGAAGAACTGAACCACGTCCTTCTCTGAAACTGTACTATTAGGATGTATGGCTTCGCCAACTTCATCTGTATTTATGGCTACTCAACATTTGAAGAAAACAGACCACAACAGCAACCTTTATGACCTGTAGCCAAAGACTAGATACTTTCAGGGCTCATGTTGTTTCCTCCTTTGTAAGAAATGATACCTGCAGAACATCCTCTGCGGGGAACCATGTGATTTAACTTAACATCCATACATGTACTGCTCCTTGAACTTGAGGAGAGACTGAAAACAAGTAATCTTTGGATCCTATTTCAAATAATCATTTTAAATGCAGAAATTTATTTCCTACTGCAGAGGAATACACCTCTTTTCCCTCACCTTTTTATTGCTCATATTGTTGGCAAAATTACTTTTCCTCCAAAAGTAAATTTCTGATGTGAATTTTGTCTTTTGGATTCTTCCTTCCTGCGCACTCTTACCTAACCAAGTTCTTCTGATGCAGACAACTGAATAGAAACTCTCTGATAGTGATAGGCTGCAATTCCTCTGCAGGTTGGTGTCTAGGAAAAAAAAACAAAAACACCAAAACCAACAAGCAAAAAAACACACCACCATAACCTCCCCTTCATACGCCAAAAATAACAACAAATAATTTTTTTTTTAAAGAAAAACAGCAATCCCAGCCAACAAGAAGAAACAAACCTCCTCAAAGCCAGTGTCAAATGCAGGTCTTAAAACCGTGTGTGCATTCCACAGTACAAAGTCACTTTAAATCCCCTAGTCCCTCATTTCCACTCCCCATGAGGAATCAAACCAAACAGAGAATAGCTTACATTGTCAAGACCTGGGAGCTTGTTGTAAAAATAACTAGTTCTTGACATTTGAAATTACTCTGGTTCAAACATTTTTTTGATATTTCTTATTAGCCTTGTGTCTTGAGAAATAAAAATATGATAATCAGAAAGTACATAATTGGGTTGAGGGTATTCTGTGGTCACCCTCGCCGGCTCTGAAGATAGAGGCACTTTGAAAGATTACGCGCAGATATCTGGAATTTATTCTGCACAGTCTGTGAAATGACAGATCTTTTTTCTTAATTATATCAGCTATCAGTCTAACACCTGTAGTTAACCATTCTGTCCTGAGGAATATCCTCTGATACAGTTTATTGTTCCACAGCAAAACAGCAGATGGATGCTGAGACACTGGTTACTGCAGATGCAGAGGCTACCTCAAGTCCCCACCGTGGCTCTTTGACTCCGTCACGTCTCTGCCACCTCCGGGCGCTGAGGTGCCAGCCGCAGAAGGTGCCGCCACACTTCCTCAAGCATTATGGACTGGAAGCTACAGTTTTACAAGGTGTTTGGACAGAAGTACTTGAGCGTTAGCCAACCCGCACAACTTCTAATGAGATGATTTTGGGAACAGCGCTTTGTGGCTGGGCCAGCCCTGTGTGTTCCCAGAGCAGCGCTGGCGCACAGTTGCCAGTCCACAGAATGCCAACAACCCCCTCTTCCCGCTGCACAGCCTACCACCCGCTCTTCTTTAAATGTCCAGCAGGAACCTTGCTGCAGCAGTGAATTGTGTGCAGAGGGCTTTCCACAAACTACAGTTATTGAGTTGTATTACAGGAAACTATAGCTCAGGCAGCCCCACGGCAGCCAAACCAATCTGTCATTTTTAATTCTTTCTGTCACCTCATTGGGTATATAGCTAGAGTGAGTTAAACAAACAAACAAACAAACAAACCCAAAAGTAAAACCCAGGACACAATGTTTCTACAACTCCTGCTCAGACTTCAGCGTAAATATCAACACCAAAAGATTCATTGACCAAACATATGTAACTTGGTGCTGTATATAACAAAGTGACATGCAGAATGGTCTCAATAGGCATATAAAGCAATTAAAAATAACTGTGCTTCAAAGCATTGTACTATAGCATAAAAGGTCATCCCTATAATCATGAAAAAGGTGACTGTATTTTTCTTTTCTATAGACAGACAAACAAATACTTAGCTAAAAGTTCTGTTCTCAAAAGGTAATATGTATAAATCTCTGAAAACATATCATGTCCTGTATCCTTCTCCCTCAGATCATGTCTTTTCATCAACGGTTGATGTTTTAAGTGAACACAATAGGGAACTTTATCAAGGCCAACTATATGTCATAAGACAATACTGTACTAAATACAATATATTTACCCTGGGTGTTCACATGATAGTGAAGGAAACCTTGGCTAACCTTCTATGAAAATGAAAAGCCTGTGTTTTTTTTTTCTCCTAAAGCTTGATTGTTTTTACATTAACAAATTAAAGTTGTATTCCAATGGAAGCTGCAGGAAGCACATTTTGAGGACTCTGATAATTTTTGCAGT
Source organism: Merops nubicus (assembly GCF_000691845.1). NCBI lineage: Eukaryota > Metazoa > Chordata > Aves > Coraciiformes > Meropidae > Merops > Merops nubicus. Next base: position 46,943 of record NW_008604804.1, read on the forward strand.
AACATTCTGAGTGTGTGATAATAATGTTTATGCACAGATGTACAGAATGTGCTGACAGATGAGAAAGGACTCAGCCAGTGTTTGCACAGTGTTCGTTTTTATTTAAGTGTAAGAAAAAAAAGAAAGTACTGTATTACACCTGGCTATGAACAAACAGCTTTTACAGAAGTGAAAGTAGTTCAGCTTATTGCAACTCCCTAAGACCCCCTTGGATTAATTCAAAAATTCAAGTTATGAGCACATCAGAGAATCACAAGATTTTCTTTTTACTGCAATTAAAGAGTTTATTTTAAATTATTGTCCTACTAATAGTAAAATGAATCTTAGCCCAGACAGCAGTGTTAAGTAATGACGTGTTCAAAAAACTTTTCAAATATTGCAGAGACAATCATCACAATAGAGACCCTTCTTCCTTACATATTTGGGATATACTAACACTCCAGCTGTACTTGGAATGCTGTAATGCCCTCAGGGGAGTCTTGAAGAATAGCAAAACAATTTATAAATTATTATTTATAAATGTAGCAATTTGCAACAGGTATCTGCTGTTTCTTAATATACACTTGTGATATTTTAGAGCTAATTAATGTACTGAAACCTCATATTTTACAATGCCGTGGCATGGGAAGAGATTACAGCTCTCCCACTGATCAGAGACTGCCTCTATCAATACCTACAGACGTATGCCATAGCTATAGTTGGAGGAAATTTGATAATTCAGGCAGAAAAAAGAAAACACTCATGAAGAGAAATGGAGAAGCATCAAAATATTCAGTCAGAAGACATATCCATATGGAAAGTTGAAGCATGTAGAAAATTGTAACTTCACAACAGACTCCACAACTGCAATGGGCAACCATGCTTCCCTTTTTTGAAGGATTTGCCTTTCAACCTAATTGCAGCAGGAGCAGAGAGATCAGATGTTCCTTGCTTCTTTTAAAAAGTGACTGGGAGACCTCCACGTAATCAGGAGGTATATATTATTTCCACTGACTTTCAATTTCCTTGGTTCATCTGTTGCCTTTCAGAATGTTTGATGCTAGTCTGTTCTAAATTGTATGTGGAATTTTCTTTAATCAGGTGTCTTTGTAACAGGCATTAGGTCATTGAAGTGCTGGGGTGAAACACCCAGCCCTGAAGGAGAGTCGGTATATGGATGATGTCCACAACCAGGCAAGAAAGACCCTCCTGATTGGTTTCATCCAGGATCTGGCCAGCCTTGGGTGGGAACTGATTAGAGGATGAGGTGGGGACCATGAGGTTCCCTCATGTTACACATTAACTTGGAGGTGGGGAAAGAAGCCACCTCTGTAAGAGCTGACTGTGCTTGCAGTGGGGTTGGGAGTCTTGTTTGCAGAGTGCATGTGTTTTGTGTGCAGCTTCTGGTTACTGAAAGGTCTCCCCGAGTCTTCACAGCAAGTAGAGTTCCTAGTCACGGTGTGATAAGATTGATACAGGAAGGGAATTATGGGGCTTTCTCCTGGTAATGATTATATGATTTGGATTGGACTGGTTGCCTGGGTCCTTCCTTCCCCCATGGCCTGCTTTTGGAATTGACTCACACCCTTCTTTGCTGCGTTATGTGTTGTGAGTGAACACATTGGTCTATTCGTTCCTCCAGTGGCGGGTCACCTTGGATCTCTTGCACATGATCTAAGACCAGAAGGAAGGGATCTGGCACGTGTTGCCCAATAGTGATAATATCCTTCCTAGCTGGGCAAGTGGTCAGCAGAAAAGTCATTAACTGTTTGATTTTTTTTCTGTGAAAATACAGGTTTTCTTACTTTCAAAAGTGTCCCTTGAAGAAGCCTGTTATATTCCAGGAAGAAGAAAAAAAAAATATGACCAGGGAAGGAAGCAGGGAGCAATCCTGTAAATCTGGAGTCATCTTACTTCCAGCCCTAAATTTCAGCTCCTTGTCCAACCCTACCTTTCTGCTGGCCATTGCAACCACCTGAAAATTCCCACTCTTGAACTCTCTCCATAAAACTAAACGTCCTGATTCTCACAAGGATATTCTAACTGATTCATTTAAAGAAAACCCACTTAATGGAGGCTCTGTGGTGAGGAGCAGAGTCTCACATGATCAGTGGGTATAGGTCATATCAGGTAGGCTGAATTTCCCTGTAAAAGGTAAAGTCTTTCTGCATAGCCTGTAGAAGGAGCGCAGGGTAAGTATGCTACTTAGCTCCTGGCCTAGCAAACCTCAATGAAGTTACTAAAGTCTCCTTTCTGTTTATTTAGCTTTACCATTTAGCTTAAGAGAATATGTTAAACTAGAAAAGTTAGCTGCTATACTTGGCTTTGAAAACTTCTTGGAAGGAAAAGTATAATCACCTGTAATAGACATAAGTCTGCTATTTAGAGGGAGCTCTCCCATATATTTGAGCTTCTACAATAGTAGTAGGTGCTGAACACCATTGAAAAACAAGCCATAAACCATCTTAAAAATCTATTTTAATTGCTCCTAATATACATTTTTAAGATTGATATCCCCTTACTTGCATTAGGAATGGGGCTCCTAAAATGGTACCATTTGGGACATGGAAAGAATAAATTGTGTAATGCCAACAGAAAAGACGCTGAGGTAGCTGGTAATTGACAGAGTTAATGAAGTATGTTAAGCAGGTACAATATTGATGAAGTTGTCCCCCGCAGGGTGATTGGCCACTGGGGAAATAATGTGACAGTTGTCTTTGTGTTAAAATAATGTGGTACTCCTCTTTGCCAGATCCTATCTGCCATGAGAGATGAAAGAGATCTTGCAAGGATACCCAGGTCTTCCTTTAGCAAATACTGTGCTTGAAGCTGGCAGGTAAAGGACAAGATAAAGAGAGGGTAAGGAGTGTAATGGCTATCTATAAAGCAGTTAGGCTATTTCCTACAACCCACACATGAATTATCCACTATTGAAAAGTAATAACTTGACACTATTTTCTATAATTCACTCTCATACACTACAATACACTGTGGCGCTGCCCGGGGATGAATGAGAACAGAATTTGGCCTGGTGATTTTCCTGGAAATTGAGTAGGTTTAGGTATTTTTCTTAATAATTAACTAACTAGCTCCCAAGCAGTACAATGAATTTGGACAGCAAAGGATGTTTTTGGGAGTAATATAGGTTTTGTTTTATTATTTCAGTCTATTGCATGTGAATATTATCATTGAAACAGCAGGGAAAATATCGAATGGAAGCAGAGCTCAGCCTCACAATTATACTAGGCTGTCTGGTCAGCGCTTGTTCCAAAAGAGGCATATAGAGTGTGGAGTAATGAAAAAATCGTTGATAACATCAGTTTGGTGTCTAAATAGTCTAATGTGCCGTTCCAGCATTGTTCTTACTAAAAACATCTCAGAAGAGTAGCTGGCCATCAGATTTCAAAAAATCCTGGAACTGCCTTGACTCTTTCAGGTGCTGACAGTATTTTCATACCATGGACATGTGAAAATGATACTTTTTTTAAATTATTGAACTTGTGTTTTTTGACATTTTCTAGGTTGATATTTATCTGCTCATAATAGAATTTAGTTGTTATTGGACCTTAAAGCTTTTCAATGTGGTTTTATCCTCATCAATACCTTACAAATCCAAGACCAAAAAAAAAAAAAATATCTTTACCAGCAAATATCCTTTAAAAGATGTCCTTCAAATAGAAGCACCAAAGGAGCTTAACCAAGGGTTCTTCTCAGGTTCTTAAAGTTAGCGATATTTAGAGATCACCTACGTGATTCTCAACAAATATTTGAAAACTAAGAAAATATTTCTAAACATCAGACAGCAAACAGTATTTTAATTTTCAAAACATAGTAAGTGGGAAAGATTAAATGAAAACACTTGTTCATTGTATGATTTAGGCTTACAATAATCATGATATCTTTCCCCAACCTTTCTTATGGCTGTAACACTTGTTTAGTCATTTGTTATGTTTTCAAGAACAACAACCTGGACATAAGAACATTTTCAACACAGCTTCTTACTATGGGAATTTGAAAATCACTCCCTAACAATTTATTATGGACCACAGTTTAAGACATTTTTGTGCCCAAAGAATCTTGGGTGATGCCATTAAGACAGCATAAAATACCACAAAATACCAGGAGATCAAACCAACCAGCAATTATCTGAAGTATTTTTCTGGTATCTACCCAGATTCGCCTTTTGGGAGTGCTAACTCAGTAAATAATCACTATACATAAACAAAGTATTGGCTATTACTCGCAAAAGAACTTAAAATCATCTTCAAAATGTTGTGCTGTATTTGACAAAATACTCTTTGGGGATGTACTAATGGACAAAGCTAAAGATCCAGAGAAAGGGAACTTGATCCGTTTAACAGAGAATAGAAGGCTGAAGGAAGCGAATGTAAAAATATGCTGGTACTCATTCAAAAAGTGCTGACTTCCTCCTGTAGGTCATCTCACCAGCCCACCTTGTACCACAAAATAGTGTAATTAAAAAGTGCCGATGCTCTGTGCTAGCAAGATTCGTCCCTTTTCAACCCTTGTTTAGGACTAACCAAGACAATGCATTATATGCAGGGTTCTGAGTTTGTATCCTATAGACTGCCTTAAAAATAAAAGAGAACATACAACCCCACAAAATCAGATCAGCCAGAACAGTCCTAATCTATTAGTAATAATTAATAAATTCTGAAAGTATATTTTATATCTCAAGGCTTCATGCAATCATCCACGTGATACTGCTGTAATTAACTACAACCGACACAATTGCAAATTGCATGTGCGTGAGTGAGATACATGCTCAGACTGACAGTGTATCCTATACAATGTAATGCACAAAATTGTCCAGTATAATGAGCATTTCTCAACTGAGCATTACAATACTAGTCATCTCTCCTTCCCTTTCTTCTTCTTGCTAAATATGCTACCTATTCTAAATCTCTAGGCAAGAATTTGAAGTGGCCAGCTGTGAGGAAGTAATAGAACATACGAGGAGATTGTGCTGTGTGCAAGAACTCCATTAACTTACTTGTTAAGTAGGTAATGGCACTTGACTGTTAACTTGTGAACCTGTTTGTTAAATGGATATTTCTACTTATTTGAAGGATAGGGTCTAAGGTCTGGCTAAATAGGAATGACTCCAAAGTAGGTAGAAATCTAAACAGCGTAACAGGAGAAGCTAAACGGCAAAAGACTTTCCTTCCTCCAGGTTCTGATACTTTCATCTGTTTCTCAGTATGTGAATGAGAAGATATTTTCTCTGATTTGAAGCACTGCTGGGCACAGATAGGCAGAGAAGGTGCCAACCACATTCAGATGAATATCTGCAACTCTGATATCCTACAAAATCTGGGAAAACTGGGTTGGGTTTGGTTTGAGATTTGTTTGTTTGGGGGTTGTGGGTTGGGAATTTGGGCGGGTACATTGTTTTCTCTTTCTCCAGTTAACAACCTTTCAGATCTCTGCTGAGCCGACAGCAGAGCTGAGATATCAAATATACTTCTTAAAAGAATCAACAGCTTCATATTCTCCCAAAAAGGTACATTTTTGTTTGTTTTCCCATTCCAAAAGTTTCTCTTACATCAATAGCTTCCTTAACAACAGGGATAACCAGGTTTGAAAGGGTTTTTCTCTGAAATGTCAATGTTGTTTACTTCCTTTGCTCTTCATTTCAGCATTTTGGACTGAATTTTCACATATTGAGCTGTCGGAATCATAAATCATGAGGAATAGATACATAGAAAATGAAATAGTATGGTCCATCTACTTAGTTTTCAAGGAACTTGGAGTCTACAGCTCCCCAGCTGTCAGTTCCAAGCTTTTGTTCAATCAATTTTTTATTTTTAAATAAAGACAGAAAAAAAAATAAAATAATTTTTTTTTAAATCGCTGCATTATTTGTTTTTCCCCAAAGTTTGAAAAGAGTATGTTCCGATCTGGAGTTCTGATTACATACATGTCTAATTTTAATTAAAAGAAACCATTACAGAACAAAAAGGCTATATTTTTCACTTTGATTCCCCCTTGGTACCGACCCTCTTATAAATACAGTGGCATGTCTCTGAAAGTGAGACAGGCTCTCTAACCTCTTGCAGGATACATGAAGTCCTGTCCATATGTCATGTGGCTGCCACCTTACCTTGTCATGGGACAGAAAGTCCGGGCAACCACTTCAGAACTTCAAAAGCAGGGTTTTTTAAGGTTTATCAAATAAAAACAAATCTTTACATTCTTTAAAGGGTCATCTGAAATTCTTCTTAAAGGATAAATCTTTTCCTTAGTGCTTAGTTCACACTTCTCAACTAGCAACTAAGTGGAAGAACAGGAAGAAGCATTTTATCTGTAGATTGGAAGAAAGGCATTGCTCTTGCTTAAGAAATGATGTTGGTTTAGAGGCTTCTGCTCACTCTCTTCATGTGAAAAAGACCAGGAAATGGTTTTGCAGTTACTTGGGCTGTTGCTGGAGTTTCTCCATCGGGAACTGGAAAATGTCCTTGCAAAAGATGGAGGCTGCTTTTTGAAAGGCCATTTCCAACAGGTGATACATTAGCAGAAGACCTGCATCCTGTAGTGGGATTCTGTGAGGGTGGCCCTTGGCACTGCACAGATTTCACTGAAGCCATCAGAGCTGCACCCAGGAACTCCCTTAGGTTTGTTTGCGGGACTGATGATTTCAGTTTAGCTATTTTTGCAATGGTCTGACATACTTGGCTGTATGGGGTTATGGTCATCTTTTACATTTCTGCATGTGCAATCAACACAAGGGGAGTGGAAAAAGAAAATTTCTCCGTCACATGGAAACAGAGGCAAGCATTGTGAACACAGTGCATTTCAATAAGCCATAATTACACATACAACTTCATCAACTAAACTTGGGCATGCAATTAGTGAGCTAATTATGCTGTAGCTGTAGCTGAATACCAAAGCAGATGACCATGTGCCAGCCTCCAGCCCATCCGGCTATCTTTGTGCTGTAGCTCCTATGCGCAGTGGTGTCCCTACTCTTGGGTATCTCCTGCTAAAAATATGAAAGTACCAGATGGATAAATTCCATCATTTTCTCATTTAAGCCACCAGTTCTTCCAATCCTGTATTTACAGTCAACTTGCCATTATAATAGCTATAACTGATTCCCTGTTGTGATCTGTTGTCTCAGTAGACAGCTGAAGACGGTCCCCAACTCAAAAACCTACAGTCAGAAAGACGAGCTTTGGAGAAGTGCTGTTGTCCTTGCACACAAGTGCATGTTGTCCTGCAGACAAGAACGTGAGCTATGGACAGTTAAGAGCTGTGCTGATTTCCACTGATTCCAAGGTGTTTAATTCTCTCCTTCACTGACAGACTTTGCAATAACAGCCACTAATGACAGGTCTCATCAAACATGAGATACTTTGTTGAAATGTCCACCTTGGTTGTAAGCTCCCAGAATAATCAATGTGCAGAAAGTCACCTCCATCAGGTGACCGCACGGAGCACGACTGAGCAGAGAGGTACCTCGCTTACCGTCCTGGTGGCAGCTGGGAGGAGTCCAGGCTTAAATTAGTCCTCTAAGTACTTTACCCAAGATCAGATTAATAGTTTGTAGCAGAGAGAAGGAATCAACCTACAGCCCTCTTTTTCTTCACTTTTGGCAAATTAGCTCCTTGTGATTTGTGGCTTCTTTCTGTAAGTTTGCCTAAGGTTTTCTAAATGTACTGATGCCATCACCAGTGTCTAGATATCAGTATTTTGATTGCTATTAATATGTATATGTTTCAATATAGTGAATTTAGCTACGAATAAAAATACCTTTTATACAAGATATAGCAATTTTTAGCAATGTATTGATTTAATGTACTTAGTTCAGTGAAAAATCTGTTTGTTTAAGCTATCTGCCATTAGTTTCAATTAAAATATATTGATCTGAGTAAATGTTGGTTAGATTAAGTGTTGCCTGACTGTAGAAAAAAATATTTGTTTAAGCAAAATTATATGAGTATTTAGACATGTATTTTAGGTTGGGGACTCTTCTAGCATCAGTAGAACTGTTTAGGTATCAATAAATTCCTTTAAAAATAAATGAAAATATCCTTTCTGAAATTAAAAAGGCTGATTACAGTAATTTTGGGACTACTATGCATATTAATGCAAGTAAAAATTTTTTTTTAGGAGTAAGCAATCAGGCAGGAATATCATAACTTGAAAACACTGGAAATTCAAGCCCTCTGTGAGAGAAACCACACTTTCCTATGGAAAGGCTTTCTTTAACCCCGAAACTAAGATTTCCTGGTATCTTCTGAAACAAATTTTTCTGAATAATACAATTATCTTGGTAGCCTTAGATAGTAAGGTAACACAGATTCAGGCTAGGACATGCAGCTATTTTAAAGTACCATATGTGCATTATTCACGGGATTAATTTTAATTCAAAATTTTAAAAAATATTTATCTAGAAATAAAGACCATGCAAGCAATAAGGCTGATATACCAGCCCTTTATTAGTTCTATGAAGACTGGAAGCCCTTGGGACTCTGATCTACAAGCACCAGAGTAGCCTCACCTTGTGATAAAAGATGGACTAGCCTGCCTGTCCTTAGCCCCATGCACTCGCACCCAGATGATAACTCCCTGGCCCAGCCAGCCAGAGAGGAGGCTGAATCTAGCCCACAGTCATTTGCTTACAGCCACGCAGCAATTCAGCTCTAGGGTTCAGATCAAAAAAATCAGATCTGGAGTTGCATATTCTTCAAAGATGTATCTGCTGTCCATTCGTACTATTTACATTAGAGCTGATTATTTTAGGCAGAAGTTGTTTATTTTAATCTCATGTACTCAGTTAAAGAAAAAGAAAAAACCCTTGCAGAGAAAGCAGAGTTTTTTTATCCTCACAGGTTTGTCAGGGGTAAAGGTACTGCCCAATCTCCCTGTTTTTCTGTGTGTGGATATGTACAGAGAAGAAATCTTGCATTCATAGGTTTTCGTCACTGCCACCTGTCCTGTGTTACAACGGAACACTTTGTCTGGTAGAGCTGCGTTGGCTGTGACAGTGCATCTGTGTGTATACCCCACACACAATGACTGACAATGAAAAGCACCAGCACAGCAGTAAAGCAGTGTCTGGATTGCAGGGCGAGTAGCCAGGGCCATAGCTGCGGTGCAGTGTGCAGGGGATCACAGTTCAGACAGGCACGTACTGAACTGCGAGGCTGGGGAGACCATGAGGAGCTGACATGTACAAATAGAACATCTAGAGGCACGTTTTCGGTGCAGTATGTGGGGAACATACAATCTCTACTACCTTTAACAGGATTCAGAAAGCTATATCCCTGCGTTTTATGCTGCAAGTGACCCACTGACTGTCAAAAATGCATAGCAATTAAACTATCAATAGTCAGGTATGGAATCCCGAATTAAAGAAGCAACAAGTAATGACTGAAGCTGCAAAGTGCTTCCCTAAACAGGAAGAAACACTAAACCTAACCTTTGAAACTCTTGAGGGAGGAATAATAAAAGGGTGGGTACTTTCTCTGCAATATTTTCTGAATCTCAGATCTTTAAACTACCTTTATATCATTGCTTTCCAGGATTGCCTCTAGAACCGCTAAGGTTAGAAATATATTGAATTTTGTAGTAGAAGCTGAGATTTTCATGTTTCCAAGGTCTGTGACTATAAAAAAACTACTAAATCTTGAAGTCTCATGATCATTTTGTGAATACTAACAGTGATGCATACCTGAAGTATCTATCTATCCTGTTAATGACCCAGGCAGATATCAAATTTTTACATTTAGCAGCATATAATTTCTACTAGAGAAGAAATAGATGAAGGGGCAAGATGTTGTTAGGTCTTTTTTAAGATGATCCTGGGTGTCGAGAATGTTCAGGGTCCTTTCTCGCATCACATTGGATTTTAAGCAACTGTGGGTGATGTATTTGATTATGGCTTTACTTTCAGACAGGACTTTATTGAGTAGCTTCTTCCTTTTAGCCATTACCATTTCAAGCTGCCATTGGGTCTACTAGTATGTGAATAGTCCCTCGCTTTGTTTTTTTCTTTACTTACAAAGACAAACACAGTTACCATTTTAATTTTCCCAGTCTTTTTGACTGTTAATGGGAGATGAGAAAAAAAATCTCTTTAGCTGTGTGGTTTGTTCTTTAGGCACAGATTCCTATAGTTTTGGCCAACTGTTTCTATGACAATGTGGGTTTAGACTTCTTTTAAATTAAGAATTCCTATTCACTGCCTTCTACAATGTTTTGTTTAAATACTGTAGTATTTAATAGTTATTTAATGGTTAATTAATAGTTAAATTCCACTACTATCCCCTTGAATAGCAGGAATAGAAATTCATACCTGAAAATGTGGTGTGTATGAACTTTCACACTGAGATAGACCTCTAAGACTGTATGTCACATAGCAATTATAACAGCCATTATCATCCAAAAGGAAAAACTATGCAAGTGTGAAAATGAGAGATGAAATCCAGGTGCATTCCTACATAGGAATGCATGGATCAGTGAGCAAGTCTTGGGGCAAGACAGGGCATGAAAATCAGCCACAGCACTGGGTAGCCAGCAACATACCTAGTACTTGATTATCAGCTGCTAAGCAAAAGAAAGCTGTGAGCATCATAAACAAAGAAAAGCACAGACAAAAGGTTGATCTGAGGCATTCTACAGTCTAACACCTTGTCTAGGACTAGGACATTAACATGTCTCTTTTTTTGGTTTCCTTCAGCTCTAATTTGAAGGAATCAGCACAGAGCAGAAAAGAGAAGGAGGAATCAATTCTCTTCCTTGATGTTCATGTTTGCTTTTATTTATTAATGTTCTTACACATTGCCAGTCTTACTAAACTGGCAGAGGGATTTACAGCACCAGAACAAATCTCTGAGGGCTTTTTAACCCAAGAATGTTAAGAGATGATTGCTTCCTTCCCATCCAAAGTGTTTATTTGCAGAGTGAGTTAACACTGCAAAACAGAAAATTATCTACCAAACAAGCACTTCTGATTTAAAATACACAGGGACGTTTCCCCCTCCTCTCCTCACCACCCACCTCAGTGGGAGTTTCTGACTGAATAATTAAAGACAAAGTTATCTTCAGAGGTTGAAGAATTAAGTCTGCTGTTGAAGCAATGAGATAATGGGTACACAAGAACTTGGAGAACAAAACTGCTTACAGCATGATCCCAGTCACTTAGGGGGTAAGTCTCAGAGATGTAGAAGTTCCCTTAACCAAAGCTAGTCCCAGTAACTAAAATCCCAGCAAAACACAGATGACAGGGCAGAATATAGAAAAGCAAGAATACTTACATTATAGGATTTACTCTAAGCCATATCATAAACTAGGTCAGATGACTATCTAAGCAGGTAAGGATTAAATGAAGAACAGTAAGTGCAACAAATAAGAAAGAAAGGAACCAGTAAAAGACAAGGTGAAAAAGCAAGACGAGCAAAATATTGTACTAGGTCTAAGCAGCAAAACATACACAGAGCTGCTGCAAGTTTAGTATGCAGTACTACATATGTGAACATAAACTCAAGGAAAGGATCCAAGAAGGTGATAGTGATGTTTTTAATGTGTCATATATATATATATATAT
>NW_008604805.1:0-47611 GCF_000691845.1 Merops nubicus
TCCAACTAGATTCTGTCCCATTGACTTAATATGCCCAGATGTTGTTTTTTACTTTAGTTTATATGTCCATTCTAGGCTAAAATCACCCAACAGCTTACCAGTGATACGTATGAAATGGGAAATTAGTGTATATAAAAGGAAAAATAGAAGTATAAGTAAGTATAAATAAAAGTACATGATATAAGTGTATATAAATATCCACTACATAAGTATTTATATATATAGTATGTAAGTATATACATACATACAGAAATGTATATAGGAAATATTATACACTGAGATAAATGTTAGTTTCAGATTTTGACAGAGAACATTCTATGCAGAGAAAGGCACAGATAGTTTTCCATATTAAAGAAAAAATAATTAAGAGGTACTAATCTATATCAGTATTTATGAATTTTCATTGAGGATGCCAGAGTTAGGACAAAGTGCAGTTTCAGGTGATGTAGACAGAAACAAAAGTATTTATCAAGTAGATTTCAATTTTTCAAGTCCAGACTTGAAAGTAAGAGTACAAAGAGAATACAAAATGTTATTGCTTGGTGCTAGAGACAGTGAAGAAGATTTAAGGGTTTATCCTTCTAACAGGATTTAGAAAGCTTAGCACACTCTTGCTTTTAGGCCTAATATAGGAGCAGTTTTTTGTACACAGGGATTTGACAAACAAACTTTATTTGATCTCTGTGAGAAGCTTAAAGAGAACTCCAAGGCGAGGCACTGGAGAACCAGCCTTTACAGAATAAAAAAATGCCTCAAGTGTCACCCTAATCACTGCCCAGAAGCCCTCTATCAATTTTCTTCAGTTGAGTCACATTAATCCTTTTTTTTCCTAGTCTTGTGCCATTTTCTCCTTGTAAGTTCAGAATTTCTTCAAGGTGGCAGAAAAAGCATGTGGAATCCAGTGCTGAGACTGGCAACGTGGTCTGTCCAGCAGTGCTTTCAGAGCAGCTGTGTAGTGATGGTGGAGAAGCCACGAGTAGTGTCAAGGGGAAGGTGTGACTCCCCAGAACAGCCTTTTCAAAACTGAGCCCTAAAACTAATACCCACTTCTTGTACAGGATAAGGTAAATTGTGAAATACTTGTTATTTGTTATTTTCCTGTCAAAAAGAATATTTTAATTCTGTTTACTGAGGTTATTTCTGGTTTAGATCAAGAATAAGAATGAATGCAGAATATCAGTAAAGAAACTGAGTTCTCTCCATCTCTCAATATTATTCATATACTTAACATTTACACCCATTTTCAAACAAGACAATTTCTTAAAAGCATAATATGAATTACTGCACTAGCTCTTTATCTACTAAACACCAAGTTATTGTCATTTTAACTTTAACCTTTAATCCATACAAGAAATTTAATACTTTATTTTCTCAAAGTTAAATGAGATTGTTCATGCCAATTAACCTGCCAATTGTTCCTGCTGGTGGAGGGATGCTATTAAGTATTATTTGTTGAAATGAACTTCCTTTCAGTTTAACAAAAAATTACATACCTTGCAGCACAGTAATGAACATGATTGCATACAAATTCTATTTCAGTTACTTAGTTAAGAATTGCAAAAAAGTGTTTGTGTTCTTTTTGGAGGAGAACCAGGGCTTTACAATGACAGGGCAAAGTAAGCTTCCAATTACCTTCCTCTGTTTAACAAATAATGCTCTTTGCCCACAATATTTTCTTTAAAATATGTAAAAGCTTGCAGATAAAGAGCCTAATAACGTTATTATTCTGGGGCAGTAACAAAGGTTGAATGTAAGTTTAAATGCAATCAACACCTTTCCTATTTCTCTGAACAAGACGTAAATGTCTGAAATGCAGACTGGTTTGACAGGACTCGGACAACTGTATCAACGTATCAATCATATGTTGTGATTTTCCTGTTAGTCCAATGCAATTGAAAAAATATTCTTTACTTCTACTTACAATTAGCTTTAGGGTGAATGAAAACTTGATATAACTTACAATCATGTCTTTTGTCTCATGAGTTTATTTCTAAAATAAGGGATATAGGAAAAAGCACTTACTATGCAATAAGAATCAAGTTGTTTTTTGGAAGGCGTGCTGTGTGAGCATGATTGCAAAAGTCAGGAAAAAAGCATTTATTAATCAGCCTTATAGTGGGATGATTACTTAATTTGGAAGCTCATGCTCAGGAAAAAAACAGACAAACAAAAACCTGCTTTTTTTTCCTTTTCAGGATCTCTCACTGCTACTGTGATCTTCTAGAAGTCATACCTTATGTTAGTGGAGATAAAGAAGAAGTAGCAACCAGTGAACTAAGTAGGCTTATGATGAATTAAAAATATAGGCAGACATTTTCTAGAGTATTTCAAGGATTTCTGGTTGTACTCTTAAATGTGACCTGCTGAAGTGCTGGGGTTAAACCCCCAGCCCTGAATGAGTATTGGCATATAGATGATGTCCACAGCCAGGCAAGAAAGACCTTCCTGACTGGTTTTCTTCCAGGCTCTTGCCAGCCTTGGGTGGGAACTGATGAGGAGATCACCACCAGGTGCCCCCACCTTCCACATTAACTTGGAGGTGGGGCAAGAAGCCACCTACATAAGAACCGGCTCTGGTTGCAGTGGGCTTAGAAGGTCTGCTTATACAGTGTGTGTGTTGTGTGAGGATTCTGGCTATTGGAATGGCTCTCTGCTTCTTCATTGCACATGGAGTTCCCAGGATGACAGGGCCAGAACATGAAGCTGTTTCTGAGTCCTTACTCTGTAACTGGGCTCATGGCCTGGCTACTGTGATTGCCCATGGCTTGGCTCCTTGCCTGGTTTGCTCCCTTCATGTCCTGTGTGGTGGGTGAGTGCATTGACGTGTTCCTCCCTCTGACTGTCTGGCACTTTGGATCTCTGGTGTGTGATGTGGGAGTGGAGGGAGGAGTTTGGCTGCTGGTCTGCCTGTTAATGATAATATCATTCTGTGTCAGGCAAGTAGTCATCAGAAGACCTGATGATCTTGGTGTCTGAATTCTCCCACAGCAGCTGTGTCCTACCGCAGTGGTGGTTTTGTGGCCTAGGAGTGTCAAAGTTTCTCACAGGAAATGCTTGGTTCATGCAGTTCATTCCCACTAGGTCATGCAAGTTTGAAAATTATATTTTTCACACAACTTATGCAAATGAATCATTCAGGTAAGTCCACCTTTTCAGATATATCTGAAAGTAAAAATTCACTGAGATCTGTTTGTGCTGTGTGCTAAAAATGGAGGAAGATTTTTATTTGGGTTTATTTTGAAACTTTGGTTTGTTTTCAGGAGCAAGGCTTGAATCCTCAGAATTCTTAAGTCATTAGGGCTCATTACTTTAATAAATGCATTGACAAATCTGATAAACATGCTACAGTATTTTATGACATATATTGATACACTTCATAGGAATAAACTATGATTTTTATGGATTTTTCTTGCCTTTGTGCTGTTTTTTTTTTAATCAATAGTTTGAGGGACTGCAGCTTCATATTTATATTACAATTGTAAGCAAGTCCTCCTTTTCTTTGGACTGATATTTCCAATACCCATTTTACAATTTAGTGTTTACTTTTATGGGTTTCTTTTTTAAACATTTTTGCAAAACAGGTGCAAGGGTTCTTTGTAGGGAATAATAGGTCTGAATGATATGCAGTATTTATTGCAGTTTTAATGTTTCTGTTAGCCAGAATGTTACCTTTTTACAACTGTCTCAAAATTAGTCAATATCAAAAGATATCTTGAGACAAGAGGAGGTAAAAATGCTCTCCATGCCCCCTTGACTTTAAATACAGCATACCAGTGACAGTTCTGTCACCCATGTAGAAAAAAAATTACAAGTAACTGAAGATTCTCACTGCACTTTATAGATTAGTATACACCTGTGATCAAAGACGCACTTATTTCTGCAGAAGTGAGAGCTACTCAATTTTTTTTTAAAGAAAGAACAGGGTTGTCATTGGTCTAGATCAGCTGTGTTATTTCTGTATTTAAGTTGAAGCATAAACTAAGTGAACTTTATTCTTTACTTTCAATTATCTCTTAAATGAGAACAAATTTACTGTTTTGAAAAGTGTAAACCAAAAATACATTTAACTTCCTACAACATCCTCCTTCAGGAAGGTATGCATAGAAATGTGCTATACATGCATGGCAAGGACACAAAAATGTACTGCAAACACATCCCTTTGATTTTTCTAGCTTTCTTATCAGTATTTTATGCAATTAAATAGTAAAAATATTGTTCTGTGCATGGTGCTCAGTCTCACTCATTCCATACCAGCAGATATGCCTGATCAAGTCACCTCTAAGGGAGTAGCCCCTGCTGACTTCACAATAAATGATTTTGTCCTGATATTGCCACTTGAAATGGGAGTATTATATTATTGTATCTGCTTTAGATAGGGTAAATGTGAGACACAGCATGATGTGCTCCAGGTCATGCATGAGAACAGGAATAGGCAAAAAAGGAGTTTTCCAAGGAAATTCTAAAGTTATAAGCCTACATGCATTTGAAAAATCTCACAAGGCATCCTGTTTTCAAGCTTGCATGTCTGAATGCCTTTACAATCTGTCCCTTATTACGAAAGAAGTTTGTCCTTTAGTTGAATGATAGCTCATGCCACTCAAGATTTTCAAAACTGTTGCAAAGTATAGAAGGTTTCATATTCTGTATCATTCCAAATATTTGCGGAAAATAAGACTATAATAAGAAATAATAATTAAAAAAAAAAACCACTGAAAGGTCTTTCTGGGAGAATGGACAGGGAAATTTAAAGAGAGTAAGCACCGTATGTAGCTGGGAATATGCCTGCAAATAAACAGAATTGCAAAAAGTGCCAAATGGTTAGTGCAGATAAACAGTGGCTTTAAATCTTATATGCTTTAAAGTGAATTTGCATGATGTTGAAATGTACTTATAAGTGGAAAAGAGAGATAAGAAATCTTTGGTGTATATTTTTTCTATTCTGCATTTGTTAGCCACTAATTTCACATTTAAAACATTTCTCCTCAGGTAACAGAAGCAGTGTTATGTGATCTTAAAGAAAAAAATCTTAATAAAAAGGAGATAACATTTAATTAAAATGGTTCAGGAATAATCCACCACCTGATTACCATTGGTCCAAGCTCTTCAGTGATATTCTTTAGTAATAAATATTTCCAAAAATCAGGGTGATTTTTCTGTTAGTGCATTGGGTTTGTGTCTGGTGAGGCTTTAGTTGGCAGGGTAAGGGGGCTACAGGGGTGGCTCCTGTGAGAAGCTTCTAGGAGCTCCTCCAGCTCTGAAGTCAGACATCTCTGGCCAAGGCTGAGCCAATCAGCAACAGCAGAGGCACTTCTTGGATAACACATCTAACAGGAGAAAAAACTTGCTGGGCTACTTTTGTTTTAGAGAGGAGGGGGATGAGAGAAACATCTATGCTGACACCAAGGCTGGTGAGGAAGGAGGTGGTGAGGTGCACAGAAGCAGAGATTTCTCTTCAGCCCATGATGAAACAGGAGGCTGACCTCCTGCTGCCCATGGAGATTAAGTGGAGCAGATGACCACCTGCAGCCTGTGGATGACCACACACATGAGAAATTATCTGTATCCAAATAAGACCATGGCTACAAGAGAATTCTGCACTGGATTAATCCATTGCTGGGAGGATGGCTGCCTGCAGAAAGGACCCACACTGGAGCAGTTAATGAGAAGCTGAAGCCCATGGGAAGGATTCACATTGTAGAAGTTAATGGAGGACTCCCTCCCAGATGGCACACTGGAGCAGAGGAAGACTAAGCAGTCCTCTCCCTGAGGAATGAGGAGTGGCACAGAAAATATGTGAAAACTGACTACAATCCCCATTTCCTGCCCCTCTACACCATTGGTGGGGAGGAGGTAGAGAAATTGGGAGCAGAGCTGAGCCTGGAGAGAAGGGAGAGGTGGAGGGAAAGTAATATGAGAGTAGCACAGGGGAAAGGGACCTGGGGGTCCTGGTGGACAGCAGGATGACCATGAGTCAGCAATGTGCCCTCATGGCCAAGAAGACCAGTTGTATCTTGGGTGTGGTTAGTAGATTGAGAGAAGTTCTACTCTGCCCTGGTGAGACCACACCTGGAATATTGTATTCAGTTCTGGGCCCTTCAGCTCAAGAAGGACAGGGAACTGTTTGAGAGAGTCCAGTGCAGAGCCACAAAGATGATTAAGGGAATGGAGCATCTCCCTTATGAGGAAAGGCTGAGAGAGCTGGGGCTCTTCAGCTTGGAGGAGACTGAGGGGTGTCCTCAGTGTTTATAAATATGTAATGGGTCAGTGTCTGGAGGATGGAGTCAGGCTCTTCTCTTTGATATTCAATGATAGGACAAGGGGCAACGGGTGCAAGCTGGAATATTAGAGGTTCTGCAGAAACATAGGAAAAGCCTTTCCACTGTGATGGTGACAGAGCACTGGAGCATGCTGCCCAGAAGAGTTGTGGTGTCTCCTTTTCTGGAGCCATTTGAAACTTGCCTGAATGTGTTCCTCTGTGACCTGCTCTGGCAGAGGGTTGGACTAGATGATCTTTCAAGGTCCCTTCCAACCCTTAACATTCTGTTATTCTGTGATTTTTAAATTCTGTTTGTATTACCTGCTCTGATTTGGCTTGTAAATAGGTGGTGTCAGTTTTATTTCAATTAAATTGATGATGTTTCTCCAAGTTAAGTCTGTCTTTTGCAGATGAGAATAATAGGGGAGTGAGTCCTCTCTGTCTTTTGTCTGAACGCTGGAACCTATTGTTATATTTTTCTTTCTCATACCACCAAAGAGGGTAGGAATGAGCAAGTGGTTGTGTTGTGCTGTTTTAGCTGGCTAGGCCTAAGGCACAACAGTTAATAATTGAATAATGGTCAAATTTGAATAGCCTATTAATCCAGGGGCCATTTTTACTTGGATCTATTTAGAGAAGTTTTTCCAGCAATATGTAATCTTATGCTGCATTCTCTGAATGGGAACTTTCAGTAAAGAAGCAAAATTTAATGAATTGAAGTATACATTTTTAATGCATCTCAGGACAAACATGAGAATTACTGTCTAAACCAGCTGTAAAGTTTTTGTCTCTACAAAGTGGTCTCTACTAGTGGTCATTGTAGGTGTTACATTTGTATAAATGGTTGTGGAACTACCTTTTAAAAAGAAGAAACAAGCTGAATTTGATTCAGGCCATTTTTATTGTTCACATTAGAGTTTCTGTTCTTGTTTTCTCTGCCCAGTTTGTCATGATTGTCACATGCTAGCCATATATAATTGGATTTTTCTTTTCATGTCTTTGCTATTTCTCTGAGAAGAGAAGCATCAAAGAAAGCAGTTACCAGTTTGCTTTTCCTTATCTTCATCGCTTCTTTTTTTCCTGCTCTGGAACAATGAAATGTGAATTTCTTCAGAGCCTTTGGGCCAGAACAGAAGGTAATAGCTGGGTCTCCTACTGTTTTAGCTATTAGTTGTTCTCTTGCTGGAATTCCATCTTTTAAGTTTTTGAAAGCTTGTGAGTCCTGAGTTTTAATGTCTCCACTGTCACCAAAATACTTTTGTTTTTCTTGTCAGCCTCACTGGGAAGAGTCTGCTGTCAGAACTACTATATATACTTCTAGTAAGTTTACCTTTCACTTGTCTGGATTTAAGCCAAAAAACCCTTAACAAGTATGCAGAAGTGGAAACAACAAATATGAAGCATGATTTTTGGCTACAGGATATAAGAGCGTATTTTTTTTTTCTTTAAATGCTGACTACTGCCTGTGAAGCCTCTGAACCTGTTCTGGAGGATATTCAGTTTATAGTTATGTAAAGGGCACATTTCAATACTGAAGAATTACAATTCATTAATACCAGAAAACATTCTGAATAGAGTAATTTGAATTTTAAATAAAAAGAATGTCGAAAATACCCAAGTAAAAATGGATGCAGTGCTTAAAATAGATCTTGAGCTAACTCTAATTAATGATAATTGCAGTCTAATTCATTAGGATTGAGCTGATTCTAATAAGAAAATGTGATGTAGCACACAGAACACATTCCCTGTCTGGCAGTGGGGGCAATCAGCCTGCAGCTGGAGAAGCTGCTGGATATGGCTAGATATGAGGTTAGGAAGGATCTGGAAAACTTTGAAGGTCATATTTATTTCAGGCTTTTAAAGGTATGTGAAGAGCTGAACCTGAAAGAGCTCTGTTTCTCTTTTGAAAGATATTGAGGAGCAAGACTGATAGGAGTTGAGTGTTTTGGTGGGCTGTGTTTTGATGTTGGAAAAGGGGGAACTTGCTATAATAGCTAAAAGAGAGTAGATCTTATAGACATAAGGGTACTTCAAATTTATCTAGACAAGTTTTTTTTCCCCCTTTGTTTTTCTTTAAGAACTTTAAGCTTTGCTATAGGGGTATGGTATGTGTGGTTATTAAACTAAATCGCTAGGTGTTCTAAAGTATTGTTCTTTCACCTCTTTAAAGTAAGGCGGACTTCTAAGGGAGATGGCAAGGCTAGCAGGGAGTGTAGTCACCTGAGAGGGGTGGGATGTTTGTTTTAATGTAAGCTGTACAAAATATGTCTGATGAATTAATGGAAAAAAACCAGCTTTCTTTCTAAGTGTGAATAGGCGTTTTCTCTGATATCTTACTCAAAGTGTCTACTTTGATACTTTCAGACTGACTTTTTAAGGTGCCTGTGCTGGTGTGTTTCTGTCTTTGTGATAAATCCACCTGTTCTGTTGCCCTCTGGTCCTAATACACTTTTACTTCAAATATAGTTTAATCGAGATAAGGAGTGCAAATGGTTTCAAGGACTGCTTTTAGTGAGTTTTTAACTCACTAAAGTATGGGACAACACACATAAATAACTGAAGTGCTTTAGATTGCCTTTGCATAAAGGGAATGCTGTGCATCCTACAAGGAAGATAAAGGTTTTATGGAGTAATTTTTTTGGTCAATTTTTTTTTTTTTTCATGGTGGGGGTTTTGTTTTATGTAGGTACATTATTTCCCTGGTGAAAGAAACTTCTGGTTAGGGGAAAAGGTAGGGAGGAAAAGCAAAGGATGGATGAATGTTATCTCTCTGTCCAGTTGCAACAAGCTCAAGAAAACCTGCCACAGGATGGCTTTGGGTGTAGGGCGGGAGAAGAAGCTTTTGAGAAACAAAAACTCTTGGAGTTACAGGGTTTCTGTGCAATGTGTATCTTGAACAATCTTGGGGAAGCAGATTTGTTTTTTTCCCAGGTCTGGATAAACGATGTGAAAAATTATGGAGAAAAAAAATTAGAAGAATGGTTCCTCTCAAACATTTAACTCCTAAATTCTTTTTCCTCATGGCATGGATAAACAAAACTTCAATAACAATTTTTTTTTTCCCTTTTATTGTTTGACATATTCAAAAACTTTAGGTAGTTTCTGGTGAAGAACTTGTCAATAAAAAGTCACTATGAATAGAGGGCTTTCTCAAGGACCTGCCTTTACACAACTTGGTTTCAGGCTCCTGTCTAATCCAAATTTCTTTAAAATATTTAAGAACTTCTGTAGCAGGGTAACACTGTGATGATTGCCTCTCCCTTTTAAAAAAGAAGTTATGGAGGTGAGGAACTGAAGTGCTGGGGTCTAAATCCCCAGTCCTGAATCAGGGTTGACATGTGGATGATATCCACAACCAGGCAGGAAAGACTTTCCTGATAGGTTTTCACCCAGGGCTTGGCCAACCTTGGGTGAAAATTGATTAGGAGATCACCACCAGATGCCCTGCCTTTAGTATTAACATCAGGTGTCCTGCCTGAAGTTAACACAAAGGCTGGCTCTGCTCATACTGGGTGTGGGAAGTTTACTTGTGTATTGGGTTCACTATGTAGGATTTTGAGTTATGGAAGGGCTCCCTGACTGTTTATTGCAGGCTAGAGCTCCCAGTGATGATGGGACACCACTACAACTGGGAGCAGGGGGAGGCTCTGTCCTACACTGTAAGTGACGTTATCAATCTTATTCCTCCACATCTGATCATCCTCCACATATGATACACCTCATATCCTCCATGTATACTTTAGAACTGGAGAGAAACATCTGGCCTGTGCTGCTTATTGATCACAGTGTCCTTCCTATTGGGTTGTGCAGTCAGCAAAAGAGAAACATAACAGGGTGACAATAGTTCAAAAAACTTTATAGTGAGGGCAACACTGATATCTTCCCCAAAAAGACTGTGTGAAGTGACATGTAGGAAGATTTCTATGCCATGTGATTGCTGCTGCTACCATTGTGTGCTTTTTCAACTTTCTCCTTTACCTCAAATTGACAGTTAATCACAGCTGTCTCTGTTAAAAGTGAAATCTCCTTCATTAGATCGAGAAGAAGACAATTTTAAACCTGTATTATAAATAAAATACTCTTTCTGGCAACATCAGGTGCTATGATGGTAGTCAGCTTCAAGAAACTTAGGGTAACAAAAGGAAGGAGTCAAAATGCAAAAGAATAGTGTACTACATTGTTTAATTTGTTTAATAATACACTGAATGTTTAATGTTTTTTGTTAAAAACTGATTATATCATGATTCAGATACGAGCTAATCTGTAACACTTTTTGGCTGGAGTAGTTTTTCCAGCTAATTCATTTTCTATTCCAACAAGCTGCTAAAAGGTATGAAGCATTCACAAGCACGCTATAGAGCAAGTTGAAGGGAGTCCGATTTCCACTAGAGAAAGCAAGATCTGCATTCAGTGTATTTTGATTCTGTATAACATTAGAATCAAAACTGTGAAAGTTATGGACTCAGCACAGCAATAGTTTTACCTTTCTTCTGTCTCAAACTGATGTGTTTTTCAACTTTTAAAATCATATTTGTAAGTCTGAAGACACAAGCGATGGGAGTCACTTTTACAGAATAGGTTTTTTAATATGTTCAGGAAACAAATATTATGGCTGTAATTTTTTTTTTTAGCTTAGTCTATATGTGTTGTCAGTTGGTGTTTTTACGCGTCTATTTTTAATATTAAACTATTTTGTAGTTTTATAGCATCTTTGTTTGAAAAATAGTAACTTTGCTTTGTCATCTTAACATATAAATTTTTTTTTTTTAAAGCAATAGGAGATATTGATAGGTTCAAAGGCAGGAGTTCATGTCTGTGTATGTATTGTTATTAACAACTTTGTAAGTTAATGATTGTTTCATAAGTGTTAATTCCAGGCTAATTAGTTTGCTAATGATTAAACTAAAGCTCTAGTGCAGATGCATTAAAACAAAGTATCTAGAGAGAAAAATTCATTACTCTTAGCTTTTACTTAAGTTGATACTCCTACAATAGAAGATGGTGATGAAGTAATTCCATGCATGGATGCTAAGGAAGCATGCATAAGTAGAAGAATCATGTCAGGTAAATACAAGAAATGCAACAGATTTGAGAAAGGAATCCCTAGTATAGTTATTTTTTTTTCAGAAGAGTATTTTGTGACAAGAAAATACTCAGTAAAATACTGCCAGATAGTAAGAGATGTATGGCGGGGGAAATAAATCTCTTAGCAAAATGTAATGTGGTGTTTGGTAGGACAAGGTACCTGGTGTAGAATGACTTCTAAATTAATCTTTATTTCATTCATACAGAAGAAAAGGGAAGAAATTTTGATTAATGGGCTTGTGGAAAGATGAGTAGGGTTATAATTTAACATATTAATGTCCTATTGAAGCTAATGCATGGGATAGAAATAAATCAGCTTTACTCACATCAAGCTGGAATCTGTCAAAGAACAGGAATATTTGATTATTCAGGTGTGGAATTCACTGTTTTCAGACTTTATGATATCGCTTAAAACTATTATAACTTCAGACTGTGAGTATAGAACGCCTTCTGTTGGTTTTAGTAATCATGAGGTATACAACATTTTGACTATATCAGCTTTTTTCATTGTTGGATTCAACCTTTGGGTAGAGTGCATGAGTGTTAAAGTGTCAATTAAAATAGTTTGAACAATTCATGTAGTAAGAAATTAAATTTAGTCCACCAAGACCAGGAAATCAGTACAGTTCTGAAGATACATAATGTATTTTGACAGAAGTATAAATCTCAGTACATCTATTTCAACCTTCTCTCTGCGCAATTAAAGAAAACAAAACCAAAACTGTAATTGTATCTTCTTGCTGCTCTGCCAAGTAAATATGTTATTGAAGATCTTCAAATTATTTATCTTTAAATTCTAGATGTCTACAGCTCTGTTTGTATAATGTGTATATGGACAAGCCAATGTTATAATATAATTTTGTACATAGAGCTGTGCGGTATCTTAACTGCACAGAACCAGGATCATCCATTAATATTATTCAGAGGAAAAAAAAGTGAAAGTAACCATAAGAAAAACTTTTTTCAGCACTAAAAGTTAAAAACAAATGTTATTGCTAGCATTTTATTGGCAGTGGTTCTAACAGAGCATAATTTACAATGTGGAATAGTCATTCCAATGCTGTCATTTGTGAAAGGAATAACATTGTGAATGTTATTTTAAAAGCAATGCATTTACAGAATAAAATCATGCAAGTTTAAGAATAAAAAGTTAGAGAAATGTTACGTGCAATGTGAGAAAGAGAAGAGCTAAGACTCTCCTTGCAGAGGACTCCCTGCCTATGAAAGGAGTTTCACAGGTCTAATTTTTGTGATAATAACTGTGTGAAATTACATTAAATAGTAAGCATTTGATCACTCTATTTCAGTAAACAGGTAAGCTACCCAAAAACAGTCACCAGAGGACAAACTGAAGACAAACCGCTCCAGGTTTCAAACTTTTATTGAAGAACTGAAAATGAGATGCTGGTAAGAATTGAAATATAATCTAAAATACCCAAATGAAAAATCTTTCGCAGAACTTCTTGGTTATATTCAGCATACTGGAACAGGAGTATTTTCCCCAAAGCGTAGTATGTGAACTACTTCTTCCTATCCTTCAATCATTAGATGTCTCCTTTCTTCTCTGTGTGTGTGTAACCACTGACGCCTGTACACCTTTAGTGAATATTTTTCAGTTTTTCATAATATTTTCCATTTATTAATTTGAAATACAAAAAAGGCAGCTTTTGGCACGTTCCTATTTTACTTTTGACAGCCTTTTTGCTTCTCTATTTTAAATATTTGGTGAAATGTAATGTTGTCCCACCAATTTAATGGTTCACAAATCCCACTAAAACTTGTTAAATAAACCCAGAGCTGAATCTGCAGAACAGGAAGCAATTTAAAACAAAAGCTGCAGGTGGTTGATGTTCTCTTGTTTTAGCCTTTCTTGCATAAGCGATCAATGAGCCCAGAAAAACAAGGCATAGTAGGTTCATCTTTTGGAAACTGGCATTAATGTGATAATTACCATACACCTGAATTTTTTTTATGGCTTAAATTAGCTGTTAAGGCAGGAATTTATCTTAGTGCAAGAACAAGGTCATAAATATTCAACAAAAACAATATTTCCATTTTCTTTGAAATAACTGAACATCTCTTAATCTTGTTTATTTCTTCTAATAGAAATTACAGGTAAAAGGGGATGGGTGGTACAACACTGATATCATTCCTGTAATCTGGATTTATGACAAGGCCTTTCTCTAGAATTCCAGTAGTGAGGTAAGAGATCTTAATTACAGTTGTAGGATTTCCCCAAATTTTTAGCAAATAGGTTTGCTTCTCATATATCAAATAAAATTATTTATTCTAATTGAGGGCATTATTCTGAAATCAGTGTCTGGATCATAACATTCTTTTCAGATGGTAAAAATACATCTTCAGAAGTGTCTTTGCAGATATTTCAGCGTATAGTGAGTTAACCAAAATCATTCAATGTAATTGCAGTTAAGAGTTTAAGATATCTTTCTCATCTGGTGATTTATAGTCTCAGAACTACTGTATTTCAGTATAGTCCCTTGCCTACAAGATCCTGTTTTTACAGGATTATCGCCTTCTCTATGTAGCCTTCAGTTACTTCTTAAACTGTTTTCCTTTTCTGTTATCAAAACCAAAACACTTTACAAAAGTAGTTGTGTGCATTCATGGTGTAGACAGGGTTCAAAATGTCTGTTCTAACCACAAAACTGACTTGTCTGTTTTCCAGGGACTCAGTCATCCTAGCCACTTAAAGCCAATTAAATACACTGATACTTGCCTCCATGGTTACATCATGTAAAAGTATAAACATATCTGTAGTATAGCTCTGTATCAGTGAATATTGTTGGTTAAAATTCATTTATGCTCACCTGTTGAGGTGCTTGGTGTGTGAAAACTCTCTGCTGGAAAACATAGGTTAATAATTCTTGCAGTTCTTAGGAAAGAAAGCAAAGGACATTTTACTTCTAATTAGTTATCCATTTTCTTGTACTCAGATCATGAGAGTGGAAGACTGCATGATATGCTTGTGTCCAGATATAGGACTGTCTGCACCAACTGACAGATGGGACTTTTTTTTTTAAAGAAGTGCAAAGCACAGAGCATGTCAAGAAGATGTGAACTATTATACTTTTGAATTTAGCTTCAGGTGTATATAAGACTTCAAAGTTTGCTACTTCTGTAACTGCTTTCTCTTGATGATAAAGCTTCATCGATGAAGTCTTAGGCTGAATATTAAATGGGTTTTTTTGTAATTTTGCAGTTGAATACTCTCAGCAATAGTTTTCCTTTTGAAGTGGAGGGACATAAATCCTGAATTGTGGGCCACTGGCTTATCTGTCCTGTAATCCTCATTAGAACTTGTCATAGTCTTTCATGTTACAGTAACTAGGACATCTTTCAGGATGTGGCTAAGGATTTGCTTTAAAATGAATTCAAGTTAAGGACTGAAAATAAGAGCTGTAGCCAATACAAAGTACTGTGTGGGTGGTGAAAGGAATCTTCAAAAAACCCTGGTGGAACAGCCTGAGCAACTATTGGTAACACTTAGGGCTACAGGTGTATATTAATATAAGCTTCAGTATAAGTATTCAGTTCTTTAATTAATGCCAGTTTTTCTTTAAGAAATGCTTAGTAAAAATGAAGTTACTGCCTCCTTAGGTGAAAGGTAACAAATTAGAGAAAGTAGAATCCATAGGCTATTCTCTACTAATTTCTGGGTAAAACTGAGTGTATAGTGTGGGAAAAGAGGTTGAAAAGTTCTGAAGTGTTCTACCATTCTTGTGATGTTCTCTCCTAGTATACATCTTGAAAGTTATCACTACTGTATTCTCATTTTTAACACTTTATAGCATGGATTTTGGGAAACAGTGTTATGAATTTTCTTCTCTTATTAGGGAAAATAAATGGAGGGGAGGCACAGACCACAAACAGTGTTTCTTAGACTGAGTTTAACTATACCCAGCTTAAATTGTTTTCTTATGACAAATTTCAATATAAAGCAGGTTTTATATTTCAAGACACCTTTAGCCTATTTGATTCAGCTGGGTTCCAATGCTCTCTGAAATCCTGCTCTTCTAGACAGGTTCCTTTGTATCTTAAAGGAAAATCATGTACATATGGCAAGTTAATTGGCAGTTGGTGATTTGAAATTTTACATCTGAGAGAAGAAACAAAAGATAGATGATATGTCCTTGAAAGGAAATTGATGGTGTTCTCTGAACTGGAAAAAGCTCAGTGGTAAAAAACTGAGTATCTTTCAATGACAAGTGCTTATTACTCACCGTATTTGGGGATTTTTTTTTTTTAAACGTTTAACTTCCTAAACTGTAGCACAGTGAATTTTGATGTCACCAAAAAGTAATTGCTGCAACACATCTGAGCTGAGACTTCATAACTGAAGACACAAAAAATTAAGATTTAATTTGAGAGACATAGTACAGTTTCCTATTGTGTCATTTTAGTTATGAGTGCAAAGTTTCCTGGAAATGTTAATATTCTTTACAATGTTATTAAACAATATAAATGCTCATTAAAATGATTGTGCAAAGCTACTTTAAGCACATGCCTTTAAGCAGAAGGGTAAAGTTCATTTATATCCAAGTGATGATTTTGACTCTCTTCTTCAGTGACATAACATGAAACTTAATTAGCAATGGAAAGGATTTATAGTGTATTTGCTGGTCGACTTCTGTGTTATTAATGGTATAATGCTCGTCGTTAAAACAAATTGCAACACATGTCTCTGGAAGGGACATATCGTGTTTTTTTTTTTGTGGAAGCGTAGCAAACAGACTAGTTATTACTTCGTCTAATATTTGCACTTATACTTCTGCTGTTAAAATCCATTGTGAAATTAGTAGACAGTTTTGTATGAGCTTTGGTTCAACATTACATTTTTACTTTGAGGTAAATGGGACTTAAAACGTAGGTGGGTGTCTTTGAAACAGAAAATAAGCAGTGAAGATTCTTACTCCAGCCTCAATGGCTATGCTTTCCTTCCCTTCAGAGCAAAGACTCTTAAAAGTAGATCTGCTTCAAAGCATGTATCCACACATAACAATTTCTAGGATATACAGAGCCAGGATAAAATAGTTCGTCAAACACATCAAGAATGTTAGTAAACAATGTCGGTGCTTACATCTTCCAAAGCAGGCTGTGGTTTCTTACATTTAAAAATATATAAAGGTCCTCAAACTACAATCTCCATGCTCTTCAGCCAGTTATGTCCTATTAAATTAGTGCAATGTAAAATAGGGCCACAGGTGTAGAGCTTATATGGAAGAATCGAGTTTTGTCTTGGAAAATGAATGGAGCTCAAATTCTTTGTTTTACTTGCCACGTAATTTGCCTAGCAAAAATTAGGGTGATGTATCCATTTTCTTTCATAGCAATTTCTGGGCTTTTAGTTTCAGGAAATTGCATGAAAAGATAAACACAGTAATTTTCCAGATGTTTGCCATTTCCCTGGAAGTGTTTAGATACTCTTTTATTAAAGCACGCTCATTTAGGTACCTAGTTAAGCAAAGGGAGCCTTTTTTAGCACATGTACTGCTTTTCAAATGTTCAAATGATAGTTGCTACCTAAGTAACCTATTTCACAGTCTAATAGCTCTATACAAACAGTCTATTAGCTCTATGTAACTTCTTTAGTGGTACGCATGTGTAAGTTTATTCTGAGATCCGTACTGTACTAGCCTCAAGGCTTTCATTAGCAATTTAAGCTGTTCATTCTAACATATGCAGCTTCTTACTGGTTTGGTGGGCTTTTTTTTTTTTTTGTATTTGTTTCTGAGCATCCCTCCATTGCTATCCTTACTTTATGAATTGTTTGCTTCAACTTTGTGACAGTCTTTTATGACACCTGTTCTCATTACTGGATTTTGATTACTATAGTCTCCAGTGGAAATATATGACATACAAATAGGAATCTACTTCAAGGACAAGTGGTTGTCTCCCTTGGTTATATACCTGGATGAACAGCCAGTGCTTAAAGGGAACCAGATCATTTGCATACTTTCTACAGTAACTAGATCTCATAAATTAAGCCAAAGTAAAGAAACTGGCACGTAACTCTTAAATCAACTGCAGTTCACCTTATTACACTGTCTGACAAATACACATACAAATACATACAGACACACATTTCAGAAAAATTATAGGTTTCTTGTCTGCCACATTAACATATTTCAGCAGATTTCTGATATGTGGCTTTTTAGTCTTAAAACCAAAAATGATGTGAATATGCTTGTATAGTCTGAACCATGCAAATGCTAAGAATAGATCTGGAACTATTTCTTTGATTGCAATGTCACTTGTCAGGGGAAAAGAAAATTATCTGTGGCATATCTGTCTCTCACTTAGAAAAAGTTATGTTGTGAGATGGTACAGCTTAAGATGTAAAGAAGAGTAAGTAATGCTGACATAGCAAGGTAGCAGAAAGCTGTTTTGTCCATAATCTGAAGCGTAGGAATATTGTGAAATGTGCAAAAGTTCTTTCTTTTTTATTCAGAGTTTAAGGGAAAGAAAGCAAGATCAAAACCGAGCAAGTGCAGGTTTTTACCCTTTCTGCCTATTAGTATGGGTGTGCTAAGTGTATTTAAAAAAAACCCAAACAAACAACAAACAAAACCACCAGCAACAAAAACCCACAACCAAAACCAAACCTCACAGACATCCTGTGTGATGTAAGTATGCTTAACTATTTGTTAGAAAAACTGGAATTGCTTAGTAGACTATTTTTTGGAAAGTGTCCAGCTTTTGGAAATATTTTTCCAGAGTTTCCTACTGTACAGTATGTGCACAGAAAAATTACATCTAATACTTTACATTAGAACAAATCAACATGAAACTGGCACAAGTCAAGGAAAAACACAGTGCGTTTAGCCATTTCAATGGAGCAAGTGACAGTCTTTTAAACATACCCTGTTGTGGTTATAGAAACCACATGAGGAGATCTGAAGCATAGCAGGAGCAATGATGAGACTTTATCTTGTTGACATGGAAGAGGATATATCTGAGTAGTTCTGCTAATGAAAACTGTTTCCGTGAGTTCAGATTTTTGCTGAAGTATTTACATGATGAAAACTTGAGCTTACACACTCAAGCAACAATCTCTTACACAAAGCTGAGCTTGAAACAGCAGCAGCAGTTGATCTTCCACTGAAATTAAAATTCAAAACACATTCTTTGCCTTTTCTGTTTGAAAGCCTGATGCACTTGAGCAGGTACAGCAAGGTGGAGGCAGAGCCACTCCTATCACAGTAGTATAGTTGGCAAGATGATTTAGAAGGGTGGTGTCCCTCAATATCTGGGATAAACTTGTATCTGCATTAAACAGTTTATCGTCCTTTCCTGTGTACTTTTGTGTGTGTTAGTACTGAAGGACTGTATTAAGAGCTGATTAGTCACAGATCTGTGACTGAATTGGCTATATTGTTGAGCCTACATATCATCATACAGGTTTGTTTTAGCCATTTAAAATCTTGCTGAGGTATTTTAGTGTCTGTGGAACTTGACCTTTTAAGCTGCCAATGTAGGCTATTTTATTTAAATACTGGAATGAAGAGCCTCCATCTAGTTATGTTGTTCAATTACATTGTATTTTAATAGAATATCAGGGTCATATCACGATCTTTAATTTCACCTTAAAATTTTAATTTCTTTTAACACATTGCTAAATGTTTTTGTTAGAGAAACACAGTTGACAGCTGCTTCTGCTTGACCTCTGCTTTTACTTGTATGATTTTTAATGGTTACTTTTATTTCTTATTACAAACAAGGATTTATGCACTTAGTTTTGAATATGTAAATACCTCAGTCTTTAGAAATCCTTAATTACTATGATAACTTTGTTTAGTCTCTGTTTTGCAAATGAATATTTTAAAATACTCTTTTCTATAGTATTGTCTCTTGCTTCTCTTCAGTATTTCTAGTTCTATTACTCTGTGAGACTAATATTTGAGGATGTTGACTGTTTAAGTTGAAACTCCCAAAGAGGCTACACTGTGCTTATGAAGCAAAACATATAGTGTTATGGTTTTCCTTAGTACAGATCCAAAAGTGATATCTGTCTTTCTTACGGGAATTTGCAGTGTCAGGTTTAGCAGGATTTCTTAATCAAGGACTAGAAGAGGCAAAATTCCTGGAACACAAAAAGCCCCAAGGTCCACTAATAGGATGTTACTGTTCCTTTAGACATCTGTTTCCATATCCCTGGCTTCCTTAGTATAATATGCTTCTTTGTGTTTTCTTAATCCGTGCTAATGCAAGCTGTTTAAATCCTTGATGTACTACAATTAGTCCAGTTGAATGCAGATGGATACTGAGTTTCATGCTGGCAAGCGTAAATAAAAATTACAGTTTCTACTTTAAATAAGATCTAAACAAGACTATTCTTAGGCAATATCTCACCCTTCTCCTCTCTTATGAGAAATATAAATTTTCTTTAAATGTTTGGTTCTTATTTGCTTTTTTATTGGTTCCTTACTGGTCTTGAAATACTGAAGATCATTTCCACAAGATATTGAGACAAGTTTGCTGCTACTTCAGAGTAGTACCTGAAGTTTTTTGGCGTACTATTAAGTATAATATTTGTATTATCTTCATGGTATTTCTGTGTTTTAACCAAGTGATGGACAAAAATACACTACCTGTATAAATCTTTTCTCTCCCTTGTTAGGGATCCTTCTTTCAGTTTAGTGTTTAATATTTGTTTCAGTTTAGTGAAGCTATAATGTGCTTTCATTTTTTTGAGGGGTTAGTGAGCTAAACTGATAACCTAAAAAAGGAAAATACCTATAGAGATGAAAAATAGGATCTTATTTTCAGTATATCAGCTTCATACAAAAGTGTTTTAGCTAACAATTTCATGAGGTTGAGCTTAAAACCATTTATCCTTCTCGTCCCATGCACGGCCCACAACAGGATTGTGTCCTACTCTGTTATTGGATCAGAATCTTCACATTGAACACAGTAGTTCAAAGTAGCTCTGGTATCACAGAATCACAGAATGTTACTACTCTTCTGACAATTAGAACAAGCTGAAGCTTGGCAGTTTTGTCTGTTTGTCATCTGAGTCAGATTGCTGATACATTCCAAGAAAATCCTTTGTAATACAGTTCAATTTCAGTGCTTTGCTGTATTTCAAGATCATTGCACAGTAATAAACTATGGGTATACACTTTGAGTTGTACTCCTAACTTGCTTTCTCTGAGGAAGAAAACAGCTATGTAGATTCTGTCATTTCCTAAGCTTGTCTATATTTCATAAAACTTCTTCAAATATGGGAAAACAAAAGGCAGGAATGATTGTGTTTTGCCTTTAGATGGTTTTCTCTGGCATATTTCAAATTGCATGTGGTGACCTACTTCAATGTCTGTTTTTTTTTCTGGGAACTGTTGTGAGCAGGTCTGTATCTGTAGCTTTAAGACAGAAAATTTCAGCCTCTGCATTTATAAGAAAAGCAAAGACCTCCATGACTTTATCAGCTTTGTTTTGTATTTTATTTATTCAATTGATAGTTCCACAGTAAAAATTTGATTTCAGAGAATGCATTCCTTTAACAATAGTTGTCATGTCTTTCTTATAGCACAAGACATCATCTTGGACAGTATTGCAGCTCCAACACATTTCTTAGGCTGCTTAAGGCTTTGCTTGAATAAAAACAGGGATATATTGCATACATAAGTAAAAGTATACTTGAGAAAGTCTTCAAAGTATCTCTTCTGTAAGGAAGCATAAATATAAAATGATATCAAAGCATAGTTTTATGAACGATAGCTGACAGAAGATTTCATTGAAGTTGTTGCTGTCCCCAATTGCTCACTACTGTTGGAAGCTAGCTTTTCAAATGGTATAAATGATGATCGGCTTTGGTTTTCTGTCTGACTTATCACTGTCTTGGATGGTTGTAAAGGCAGGTAATGTAGAATTATGAAATAATCCGTAAAAGTATTTTTCCTTCATTGATGAATGGATCTTTGCATATTGTAAAACTTCTAAGAGAACTAACAAAGCTTAGTGCCTCATAGTACAGACAAACGCTGTCATGCAAAAGCTGAAATGTTGATTAAGACTCTGTTCCACGGGCATAATAAGACAGTCCTTATCTGGAAGTTTACAATGGGCACTGCCAAGCTTTCTCTGAGAAGTCTGAACCATGGAGACACTTAAAAAGTCACCTCCTAAGATTTTTTTCTTATAGTTACTTTGTTTCTAGTCAATATAATAGTACAATTAAAGTCTTGGTTTACATCTTTTTGTGTACATACTCCATCCTCATTTCCATGTATGATCTTTGGTGTAAAACAACAGCTCAAAAACTGGGTTGTTTGTTGCTTTTTCAATGAAAAAGAAAGAGGAAGAAGGATAAAGGGAGAAACATCTTGGATGCTGTGGCTTTTAACTTATTTAAAATGGAAAATTCTAGTGAGTTGTACTCTGTCAGGCAGCCTCTTTGTATACTAAATTACCTGATAGAAATATTATAGGTCAATGAGTCTGGTTAATCTTTCAGATTTGTGTAGATATGGTCATGGAAGACATTGCTTATTGATCATTTTTAGAAAATGTCTTGACACCTAAAAGCATTCAGTTTCTCAAAGTCATGCAACAAACTGTGCGAGGTTAGTCTGGTAAACAGACACACAGTATCTGTAAGACTATATAACAAATTTCTTGTTTCTTAGCATTTAATGATATCAAACTATTGAAAATATTGACAAAACCAAAACCTTATGCAGATAATTCTTCAGGTGCTTGTAAAAACAAGCAAAAAAACAGGACAAATAAAACGAAAAATAAAAAAAGCCCTACTCAAAAATGCTTGGTGTTTTTTTTGCTCAGAATCTGAAATATAACTCAAATTTAGAACTGAAACAGCTTTTGTACATTCCTCGATTCTCTAAGTCCTTAATCTACTAATTATTACTTCATCTATTTCCATGTAACAAAATGATGGTTACCTTGGTTCTGTTGAACTGGAATTGTGCAGGGCACAACAGTTGAAGTGAACCAGTAGCAGGAGTACTGCTTTGGCCAGGTCAGCTAGCCCGTTACTAATGGTTATTAATCATAAGCATCTTGTGTATTCATATAAACATAGTTACATAACTGATGTCTTTACATGAAAATATCCCATTTGAGCATTTGCTAAACTGCATGATGCCGTAACGCAGTTTGAGTAATAAGATTTTCCATATTATGTTCTGTGAAGCCCATATAAATCAGTAGATCCTGAATCAAACAAATCACCTGAGAGCTTCTATAAATTGCTTTCTTACAGTGACCCTTACTGACTAGCCTTACTGGCCAACTTGCAAAGCAAGATTTGGGTTCAGATTTTCACATGCTTAATTTAGACAAAAAAACTGAACCCAGATATGTCAGTGGAGTCCCATATTGAATTTTAGGATGGAACTCACTTCCTTCAATTCAACGTTCTTGGCTTCTTTTGCCCAATATATTAGATTCTTTGGTTTGTTACTTTTCTAAACAAATACCTTTTCCTGATAGAGTGTGTGTTTTGGAGGGAGGTTAAGCAAAAAAGTGATGCAGCTTCATGTGGGATAAATTAAAGCTCTGCATAAATTTATTCTGTACCTTTGTGCCCTGGGAACTTAACTGGAGATAAAGGTTCAAATAAATCAAAACTGGGACTGAAATTATGACCTCTCAAGTAATGAAAGAGCTTTAGCTAATAACAAAAAAGGGTAATATCTCCTTCCTAGAGCTGGATTCTTAAGTTACTTATTCTTTCATATGGAAAGTTTCAAATCTTAAGACTTCTAAATGTAGAACAAATCTATGACTTATGTGCTCGCATATTGAGGACAGTAGTTTATTTACAACCTTGTTGTTGTTTTAGGTGGGTTTTTTTTGCTTTTGTTTGGGTTTGTGGTTGTTTTTTTAAGAAAAAGACTGCTAGAGATCTGGATTCCCTTCCTTTTGTATAGCATCTCACTTACAGATTTTGAAAGGATGTTTCTGTGTTTCTTAGTTCATGAAATCTCTTTGGCAGCACTATATGCAATGTAGATGCAAATGAAGTCAACAGAAACTTCATCAAGGAAATGTCTACTTTAATAACAGTCAATTACAATTCTGGCCTTAAAAAGCATGCTTGTTTGTCTGGGCATCCAAAATGGACTGGTTTTGCTTTTTCTGTCTTATGCTATTTCATTATTTTTTTTTTGGTGGTATTTAATAACTTGTTGTATAGAAATATCAATAAAGTAATGTACTAAACTGGACTTCACAAAGATTATACAAACCTACATAACCTACAATAAAAAAATAGAAATTGAAATACTGAAATGAAATGAATGCTGACACCTCTAAGACTGGTTATGCATAAGTACAGTGGGAAACAGAATATTGTAACAGATGGGGGTGTAGAAGCAAGCCAAGCTTACCTAATCGTAATTCTGATGCTTTTTAAGTGATTAATAAATCTAGAGTAAGCAATCCAAGCATGTATTCAGTCAGAGAAATCCATATATTTACCTGGACTTGGGAAAACTTTACCCCACAATTTGATGTTCTACCATTTTATTGGGTGAATTTATTTCTCTACTGTTCACTTACACTTTTTAAGATAAAAAAACTGATAAGGACTTCAAATGTTGGTTTCTTTCCTTATCTGACAAATGTCTTAACCTTATCATATAGGACACTTGTACACATAGTGACAAATTTCTATTTGTTTTTAAAAACTCAGTATTGGTCTGAATACTTCTGGACATTGCTACATTTTTCAGATGCTTATTTCTTCTCATTTCCTAATAATGTATTGTATTTTTTAAAATAAACTGCTTTTGTAAGTATAGCAAGCCATATTTTAGTACTAACATGCTTACTTATTAAAACTATATCAACATAAAATTATAATTCATGACACATTTTCTCCTTGACCTAGTGATATTTTATTTTGATAAACACCAGACATTCTTGGTAGGTTAGTAGAGCTATAAACAAAAGAAGGAATGGAATTGCTGGGCAATTAAATACTCAACATGAGGAGGTCAAAGTAGAATAGCTCAGGACTCTTTCAGTGAATCATTTAAAATTAAGATATCTCATTTTCTTGACAAACATTCTAATGAGGGAAGAAAATGACTTAACATTAATCCTTTCTTGTGACAAGAGGGTAAAAAAGGGAACTATATTAAATTAATCTTCTTATAAGTTTGATACCCTTTCCATTCTTATTACCTGATGTTCCCAGCCCTCTATATTTACAGAGACCTTGTTCATGTCAATTTAGCTCATATCCAGAAGAGAATTAGCGTTTTTAGAGTATTCATACTTCTTTTCCTCCCTTAACTGTGAGTTAAAATTAAGGGATCCTTTAGATGTACATCCACTGTATAATACCCTAATTCCCAGTGTTCATGATTCTTTTTTCCCTTAAACTTAGAAAATACTAGATCACAGGATGAACAGATTCTCAGTGAAGTTTGCATCTGCCCTTCCTGATCATTTGCCAGGAATGTCATACCACTGCTCTAAAACTGGTGTGTGGTTACAGTTCTCCAACTAGCAACAAGCTGTATCTGCTCCTACAGCTTTTTGGCTTATTTAGTGGGACCAAATGTAGCCACAGATGAATAAGTTTCTTGGAATGAATTAACATATTATTCTCTGAACTATCCTGACACTTCCAAGAATCTGACAGATTCAAGAGGAAAAATAATCTAGAAAAGGGAAGAGTCAGTCACTGGTCCTTGGATTTCACATTTTGTGATCATATCTGATAACAGCCATAACCTACTCCACATATTTCAGTGTTTATCAAGAGAACTTTTTCTGTAATGAATTGTTCAATTATCTTCTATAGAGCATTGAGTGGCTCTGTCTCTCCTGAACTCTCAGCTGCTTCCCTAGAGAAACAAATGTCTTCATGTGTCTCTCTAACTGTCAAAGCTACTGGGCCACTTCTGCCAAATCACACAGAAGGATAGCAGCGTCCAAATGTTGAACTTATGAAGGAATTGAAGTTTCACTGATAGTTGCAGCCAGGCAAGTAGGAGAAATACATTACTACCAGGAAAGCTGGACCATGATCAGACCAGAATACGTCTACAAAAACAGGTCTTGGTCTTTCCAGAGCCTGCAGAACTATACATTTTTCAGCTCTGGGAAGGCATGGTAAAGTTAAACGATGACTTGATCAGAGTACATCTGACACATCACCCCTGTTATAGCTTCAGAAAGTTTGGAAAATTCATTGCCATATCTTCAGAGCTTCTGTTTTAAAATTGTTCTGTTGCTTTTCAGGGTTCCCTCAATGAGGTCTTTTCATAGTGGCATCTGATTGGACCGCTTCCAAGTTTTTTCCTCTCAAAAAAGACAAGGGTCTCTGAAGGTCCTTCATCTTGAATATTATTTCTCATTCAGAAACCTTGTCATTTATAAAGCAGGCTTAACTGTTTTCATCAAGTCCTCTATCTTTTAACGTCCCTGCAAAAAACTAACAAAAACAAACCAAAAACCACCAAACCAACTAAACAAAATTTCCAGATCCATCTTTCTATGAGTAAGCAAATGTTCTTCATGTAGATAAACTGTAAAGGATGGAGATGGGATCTGCTTTGTATTATTGTGCATGATTTCACAAGGACTCATCTGCCTTGTATGTCTTGCTTTGTCTTTCAGTAGGGCAAATTTTCTTTCAGTGTATGTATAAATTTGCATGTGACTAATATAAAAATATTCCACAGGGAAGCCTTCAGTAAGCAGCTTTGGCACTGCTGTCCAAATAATTTCTAGCTGTCATGCTGTTTTCTCATCATGTTTTTTTTCTGATGGTGACGTGTGTGTTTTCTGAAGAACGGTACATCTAATCTATATATTAATAAATCTAGAATTAAATCTAGCTTAATCTAATCCAGTGACATTCTTCTTTGCATGATGGTGAAATACCTTTGGCTATGTTTTCTTTTATTTTTAAGGCAGTTGTCACTTCTGAAAATATTTGCTTAAAGAAATGCAAGAACTTATTAAACAGTGAGTAACAGATCATTCAACACTCTGAAATAAGGAGGGGCTGGGAGATGAAGGGGGAAATAACTTTATATAGGAATCGCATTTGGACAAAATACTATAATGTTCCTTACACTTCAATGTGTGATGGTAACATGTCAAATCATAAATCTTAAAAAGATTAGTTTTCCTTCTAAAATCAGATTACTTGGGGTTCTTAAGTATATGAATACATATGCTGAAAGCCAAGTTTGATTCAAGGAGTTAGTGTTAATTTCTTTTCCCTGGGTTCAGGTATTCATACTTACCAGCTCCCAACCTGTTGCCAGCAGGCATATCCAGAAATAAAAGGAACTACTGAAAAATGAGGTAAAATCTTCCATGGATACTTTTTTGTAAATTACTTATTTGGATTTTTTTTTTCTCAAAAATATTTATTTTCTTTGGAATGGTGTTAGAATATTCAGTCATGTAGATAGTCATATTGAGTGTATACGTTTGATATAGTACTTAGAACTAAATAGTTTTTAGCTTCAGTGTAAATTAGCTGAAATTAGAAATTCACAGAAAAGATATTTTGACATTGTAGAGTTTTAGTGTTAACTTTTATCCTGAACAGGATTTTTCAAATATATGGCACTATCAGCTCTGGCTGAGCCGATTTTCCCATAGCAGCCCTCTCTCCTTTTGTGTTGGGAGTTGGAAGGGTGTTGGTAACACCCATGCTGTGACTATCACCGAGCAGTGCTCGCACAGCACCAAGGCTCTTTCTAACATTCCCCCCACAATGGGATGGGGGGGGCTGGAGCTTGGGGGGAACATGACCAGGACAGCTGACCCGAACTGACCAAAGGGATATTCCAGACCATACGGTGTCAGCTCAACTATGAAGCTAGTAACGAGGAAGTGTGTGGGGGGGACTACACGTTGGTCCTCCAGAGCAACCTTTATGCCTTTTGGAGCCCTGCTTCCCAGGAAGGGGCCAGACATCACCTGCTGATGGGAAGGAGAGAATAAATCTTTGGGTTTTTTTTTTTCTATTTGCTTCCACGCACAGAATTGCTTGGCTTTTGCTTTTCATTAAACAAACTTTGTTTTTACCCACAAGGCTTTTGTCTCCATCTTATTTTCCTTTCCCCTCCTGCTCTGTGGAGGATGGAGAGGAAAAAGGGGAGGGCAATAGAGTGGTTTGGTGGGCACCTGGTGCTCAGCCAGGGTTAACCCACCACACACTGAAAACATGACCTGAAACAAACAGCTTGGATAAACAGTATTTCAGCCATAATATGGCTAAATAGCTCCCTGTATAGCAAAGCTGTGGAAGAAATACAGACATCTGGAAGGAGGCAAAGACTTAAACTAAGATGAATTAAAGAAAATGAGTAAATGTCATAGTTAAAAAGCAAGTGAAAAAGAGATTGTTCTGTGTAGATTTTACTACGCTCCTCTATTTTTCCTTCCTCTGTAACAAGGCTATATGAGGACATGTTTTACCTGCTATGATAATAACCATATTGTCACAGCTTGGTGATCTAATACTTTCCAGCTGCCTAGTGATAACTTGAACAGTGCTTCAGTTCTAAGTGTGGAAGTAAAGGGCCTTACCTTTACTATCAATACTGACTGCTGAAAGTTCTGAAAAACTGTAAACATGGATATTGTAGGTTTGAATGGGTTTACAATTAAGGTTCGTAACACAGAGTTAAATTTGATGCAATAACTGTCTGGAAATCACACATTACTAACTGCTGTTGATCTATTACACCTAGATAATTTCACGCACAGTAGAAAACCTTTGTGCAGTCACAAGGCAGTAAATTGTTAAAAGCCTATGTGTGGGTTGTTGTTTGTTTGTTTTTTTTTTCCTTTGGAAATATATCTAACAACTATTCTTGGTTATCTCCAGAATTCTGTTTACAAAATAAGGCATTATCATCTAAAAGTACTCTAAGCTTATTTAAAATGTGGTGTTTATATTCAGACTTTTTATTAAGAGATTAGAAACTGTTATATGTATGCACTACAAAAAAAGTGTTTGCTTTTGGAGGTTAGCTCTGGAGATTACTATCAGGAATGCATGCGCTGTATATTGGTCATAATTGCATTTGGTTTAGACACTCATAGCTTAATTCCTACTGATGCTTGTGTGATTCAGATTTCCTTGAAAGAAAGGAAAGCAGAAGTGCCACTGGATATCAAATGCAACTATGACTCAGAAATAAAACTTATTTCTCCAATAGTTTCTTATTTGAAAGGAATTAAATAGACTAGACTCATCTAATTTTTGAGTAATAAAACCTATCTTATGTTAATGTTATCCCAGGTGATGCTGACTTCCGTGGTTCTGTCACTATTTACACAGCATTAAGTGGACATACTTAATGTTGTGTGCTAGTTACATGTGAAAGCTGTTACAGAAAGGGCTAAATATTGGAGGGAGTTGTTAGAAAGCAGAAGGATATCAGTGCCAGCTTGGAACTGGGCATCTGTTTATGACAAGTGTGAGGTTTTGCTAGAGCAAGACTGAGGCACCTCTTTTGAGAGAACCAAAAAAACACTTTCTGAAAAGAAGAATAAAGGTGAAAAAATTAGTGTGGAATCACCAACAACAACAGCATCAGGGAGTTAAACGTTTTAAAAGTATAATGAAAAGTCCCAGTGGAAAATGCTGAGTAAAATACTCATGGCAGCATGTGTTGCGGCCTAAAAGTCACCAAGGAAGAACTAAATGTTTTTTTCCAAATATATGACCAGATTATCAACTGGAAATAATCCTTCCTTCCTCCCCTCTCCGTGCCCCAACTTTGTCCCATAGTGTTGTGAATAGTTGGACTGTGCAGGATCAGAAGGCATCGGGCAAGGGAATTCTGTGGCCTTGGTAGAGCACTGAGAGAGGAAGCTACAGTAAAAAGAAGGGAAGAATGTGCTGTACCTCACAGAAAATACTGAATAGGAGAGGGTTTTCCAGATGAAAGTAGTCCCCTTCCTTCAACCAGAAAATGAACATCAGGTGTCCAAGAACTAGTCCCAGGTAGTGATAATGTCCAGACTGAATGTGTCCTGGAGTATGTAGCAGTTCACTGCTACCCACAGCCATGGGACTGGGTACTTGGTATAGAGCTGCCCAGCACTCAAGGCTGATATTGTTCTACTCGTTTGTCTCATATTGGACTCCATCTGTGGAACTTTCTCTGAGGGAGAAGCAGTGGGCCCAGGTCAGTCTATAATGATAGTATAGAGCACATCATCTTGTGAAGGAAAGAAGTGCTGTGCCTGCACATTGCATCTGAAACTTTAGAAAAGGGCCTAGCTCATATTGTACAGGTTACTGGCTAAATTCAGGTTTGGAAGTGGGATGAGTCACTCACCAGTGACAC
Organism: Merops nubicus; assembly: GCF_000691845.1. Classification (NCBI taxonomy): domain Eukaryota; kingdom Metazoa; phylum Chordata; class Aves; order Coraciiformes; family Meropidae; genus Merops; species Merops nubicus. The sequence continues at coordinate 29,659 of NW_008604805.1, forward strand.
TGTGACCAATGTTCCTTTTTCCAGATAAAGGAGTGCCAACAGAAAATGCACTCATTATTCCCACTTAAATAATTACTTGTTAAAGTAATACCTGGTGTAAAAATAAATAGTTCCAGTTTTTAAAAAATTTCACCAAGGAACAACATGGTAGTAGATTCATGGTGACTTGCCAACAGTCAGTGTGTAGGAGAGTGGAGTCTGAGCAACAGCAGGTGGGAAAAGACGAGGTGAAGTGTAGACAACTAGAGCTTATCACTTCTCTATATTCCTTGTGTTTCAAAGAGACTCAAGGTGAGTAAAACCATCCCTTGATGAGATACCCTTCTCCATTGTTGCTGAACAGCAACAATGAAGTCCGTATCCTTGTCCATGTCTTGGACTTGTTCCATTTTTTACAATCTGTGCATCTTCTATCATCTTTTCCCTACTACAACATTGGGATTTTGGAAGAGCATGAAGGGATTTCAGAGATACCTGCTTGCCTCTTCCCTTTAGTATCTGATCATAGCACCATTGCCTACAAATTCTTTTTCAAATTTATGCAACAAAGCTTTCTGGAAGTTCACTACTTACTGTGTAAAGGAACACTTTTGTGTATAATTTCTTCATGCTTCATAGCATTCTAAAAATATATATTTGGTTTTACAAAAGAAAGTATTAAATACTTAGTTTTAAATCCATCTGACTCTTTGGGAGACTTGAGAAAGATTAAGTAGCTTATGGTGCTATAGACTAAGCTATTAGTTACAATTGTTATGGTTTTGGTTATTATTATTTGGTTTATAAATCAAAATTCTGATTTGTTGTCAAGGTTCTACAACGCCCATCTTTATCATTTCTAATAGGTTAATGTTTGGAAGAAATTAAACAGCCTATTCTGAAGTAATTTTTAAGTGCTATGTTAATAAATGCTGGCATATACATTGGAATACTGTCCATGGCTGCTTTACTCTCACACAATACCACCACAGCCTCTGTCCTAGTGAAGTGAAGGTGATAGCCTTGTAATTGCTGTAATGCTAAAAGGAACTATGTAAAATGTTCATGCAACAAATTATGCTTCAGACAAGCTTCCAAGCGTTCAGGATGTAAAAGTACACTACAGTCTAAGGGTTGGGTTTTTTTTTCAGATATGAAAGATGAGCTTTGTTTTCAACATCAAGGCAAAGCTAAACATGCAGCTAGTCTTAGCAAATAAGAACCAGATAATTTATTTCCAACACATTAAGAAGTTTATATTTTAAAACGGCATCTTGGCAAGCATCTCCCTCTTACAGACTCTATTTACTTAATATCAGAGCGAAAACATCAGTAGAATGGTTGAAGTGTTCCTTCATCATATTTTAGGATGTACTGACTCGTTTGTTGCTGTGATTGTATGTTGAAGGAATTATACTGAATTACAGAAAGAACACACTACAAAGAACAATAGAAACTGTTGAGATTTTTTCCCTTCATAACCTCCAGTCACAGCTTCAAAGAAATAACAAACTATCCTTTCTAATTGCTCTTCTCTAAACTCCAGCAATATGAGATTGTGTGGTTTGCCAAGTTAGACTCTTAAACAAGTTGGGGTTTGGTTTTGGGTTTTTGTGTGTCTGTTTGTTTGGGGGGTGGGGTGGGGGGATTCACGGTTTGTTGCCTCCTGCCCCCACTTTGTTTTTTGGGGGGTGGGAGGGTGTTAGAATAAAAAAAAAAAAAAAAAAAACAAAAAAAAAAAAAAAAAAAAAAAAAAAAAAAAAAAACCCCCAAGGGAACTGATATCATTAAGAGGATGCTCATTGCTGCTAGTGGAGTGAAGAGTTCATCTAAAAAGCCGCTCTTTCCCAAGCCTCTAGCATTGCTGGGGGTTGTTGTGACTGAAGTGTAAGACCTGGCACTTGGCCTTATTGAACTTCATACCACTGGCCTTAGCCCATTCATCCAACCTGCCCAGGTCCCTTTAAAGAGCCTTCCTACCCTCAAGCATATCTACACTCCCACCCAGCTTCTGGGTGCAAAATTGTCTGCAAACTTACTGAGGGTGCCCCTGATCCACTCATCCAGATCATTTGGGCCATTTCTGTTTAATATCCTTATCAATCCTGAGCCCTGGGGAACACCACTTGTATTTAGCCAACAGGATTTAGCACTATTCACCACTGCTCTTTGGGCCCAGCCATCCAGCCAGTGTTTTACCCAAGGAAGGGTACTTATGATGGGGTGCTTGAACAGAAATTAACTTCTTGCAGCAAGCATTAAGTGCAAATAGATGATTTACTTATCACACAGCTTCTCAGTCACATGCTAAGGTAAGAACAAGTCATTAAATATTTGCTGATTTATACAGCTAACTGTTTCTCTTTTCTATGTGATGGAATTGAGAGATTGAGTTAAACTACACTTGATGAAAAAGAAACATATAGAGATGAACAAGACATGCAAATGTTAAAATGCTGCTACGGTTGTATATTGTCATTTTCAGAAATCAGTCTTACTGCTCTATGGCAATTCCCTGAAATAGAGCATAAAACTGAATACTTCTAAATACCAGCTCTACTGCTGTTGTGTGAACAATAACTTAGATAAGCATGATTTACCAACCTGCTGGAATCAGTTCTAGTAGTTTAAATCAGTAATCTTAAAAGTTGATAACAAGGTATAGTGATCTCCAAATATTTTTTTAGAAATAATTTTAGCACGACTGTATGCTTCTGCCTGGTCTGCTGTTCATGTGTATTTAGCCAATCTTGGGTTAAAAAGACAGATTTGGAGCTCACTATGCCTTTAGAAGTTACCCAAGAAAACCGAACTAAAAGTACCAGCACTAGACTGTGATGCTCTTTATGTTGCTACATATATACTTTCATTCCTACAAAAGCTCTTTAGCTAAAAACTTTTTTAAAGGGAGAGCAGACTTAAACTATCCAAGGAGAAGGGTGTGAAAAGACGATTAAAACTATCCTCATCTGTCATTTTGTATCTCAGAGCAGTATCAAATCCATTTATTGGCCCCTGAGGAACTCCACTCCTGACCAGCTGCCTGCTTGACTTTGAGCAATTAGCCACCACCCTCCGAGATTGACTATTCAGCAAGATACCCACTCATCTTGTGGTCCATCTGTCCAGCTTGGATCTTACCGGGTTGTCAGGGAGGAGGATGTCATGGGAGACTGTGTCAAAAGCCTTGCTAAAATCAAGGCAAATGACATCCTCTGCTCTGAGCAAATTGTTTCATCATAGTAAGCAAACAGATTGATCAAGTGGGACTTGCCTTTGATAACATGTTTGATGTTGGCTTTTCCCACTGACTTACTTATCTTTCATGTGCTTCCACAAGCACCTGCTCTTTCTTTTATGTTTCAGGGCATAATTATTTTTCCAGATGTTGAGCTCTGGGGCCTTCTTTATATTATTCTGGTATTTTTTGGTACATATGAAAGGGATTAATAAAATCATTAATTTTGCCACAGAAGGTTTCTGGAGTTGCTGAATTCCCTAACATTACAACAAAATCCTTTAGAATTAAAAAGTAATAGAATATATTAATAATTTTATCTGTAGTAATATACATTAGCTGTTTTATCATGACTGTAGCAAATTGGCAATTTAAATTTTTATGGATGAATTTAAAGATAAATTTTTGGCTGTTTTTGAAAACTATAGAAAACATAAGAAGAATTCTTACAAAAAGAATCCATTTAATATAACATGCTTCCAGTTATTTACTGCAAGTTAGGTTTTAAAAGACTATCGAGAGAGCCGTTTGCAAGAAATATACCTTTTGTATTTCTATTCTGAAAGAATTTATCAGTATTTCACATTTTCTTTTTTCCTTTATTAACCTCTTGAAATGAAACTGCTTTTATTTTGAGTATGGCATGTATTTAGACAATCTCTTCAAGTCTTTCTATTTGCTTATGGACAGGGAAAGCTAAATGTCACTGCTTTGTCAAATACGGATGAGTGATGTTGCATTATGGCCAGTGGCTGCTCTGAGCCAGTGGGAGCAATAGATTGTCAAGGTCTTTATTTCCAAGACATAGAAACAAGAAAACAAACCAAGAAATTAAACAGCTGTTAAAATTATGGAAACATCATTCTCCTCCACTTCAAGTCAAAATGCTTACATTAACAATTTATTTCAACTCGGTATGCCCGAGGCCCTTTACTATCCTCTTTTACAGCTCTGGAAATTATCACAAACCTTTACAGAACCAGGTTTTGAAATCTGTGCATGTAACTTTAAAATCTTAAGTGTGTGTCTTGACAGGAGAGAGCTTGTAAAATTATCAGTATTTTTTTTTTTTTCTGAGCCAGTAGAACACCGAGTTGGGATGCCTGTTCTGTGCATAATTTTCCATAACTAACATATGGTTAGGGGGCAGGAATAATCTTGATCTGGATGCATCTTCTTTTCTTTGTGTACTAAATCATAAACTCATGAATTGCAATTGTCAGCCCCTATTTAAAAGTGCAGTTAAATTTTGTCTCAATAGTAAGTGCTTTGGCATTGGCTGCAGAACATATATATTTGTATACCCTACCTAGGTGCATCTGTTGATGCTGACCACCTTTTATCTAAATGGTATTAATGTATATAATGTATTAACCATTTTGCAAACTTTATTTAAAAATCTAGTCATTTCTGCATTGCTTCCAATACTAAATTAAAAAAGCTGCAGGTTGTCTCAATTGTGTAAATTCCTAGCATTTTACTGGGATAGTACCTCACTGGACATCAGACTTTTAGTCTTAGGACTAAATTCAGTAATCAAGGAACAACAGAATCATTTAGGTGTCAAAACTTCTTTAAGATCATTGAGTCCAGTCATAAACCTTACACTGACAAGTCCATCAATAAGTCCCTAAGTGCCACATTTATGTCTTTTAAGTACATCCAGGGTACTTAAAAGGTACTTGGTGGCTCAACCAGTTCCTTGGGCAGCCTGTTCCAGTATTTTACAACCCCTTTGGTAAAGATTTTTTTTCCTAATATCCAGCCTAAAATCTACCCTGATGCGACTTGAGGCTCTTTCGTCTTGTCCTTACTCTTGGTACTCAGGAAAAGGGATCGACATGCACTTCACTACAATCTCCTTCCAGGTTTTAGGAAGTGATAAGGTGTCTGCCCTCAGCTTCCTTTTCCTCAGGCTCAGTAATGCCAGTTCCCTCAGCTGCTCCTCTCAAGACACTTCCTCTAGACCCTTCACCGCCAGCTTCATTGCTCTTCTAATGAGAAGCACTGTAATTTAACTTTCATTGTTGTATTAAAATTCTGAATGAATTTCTGTCAGTATTACTCCTTTCAGTTACAAAGCCTCTAAATACTGTCATGTTAAAAGTTAATTCAACAAAATTGAATTAATAACTTCCATGATATAGAATGAAATTATTATTAGTTGATGAATTAACTAAAGCATTGTTAAATTCAGCGAATTTGCCCAAATTAACACATTCTAAACTCACCCCAAATTGAAACAGAATCCCATAATAATGTTATTTTCTAAAGATTCTGATATAAAAGAGTAAAAGTTGGTCAGGAATTGTTTGAGGTTGGAGGTACCTTGCTTCAGAGACAGGAACTTCCTAGCGATGGATAATAAAACTCGAAGTTCATTTTTGTCCAAGACCGAAGATTAGCTACAATGTCCTTTTCAAAGGCCATCTTGAATATTTGCGTCCTGGTGCTCAGCCGCGATTTAGTGTAAAGCTGTGCTGTGTTGTGAATGGTGGAAAGAGCAGATGGTATGATCCTGTTGGGAGATGACAAGGCTTTTCTTTGTGAGGTTTTCAGTTTAAGTGTTAACTCCTGTAGGTATTCCTGTTTGTGGAGCAAGTCCCATGCTGATTCTGATTAATCCATAGCTTGCAGAAGCATAACAAAGTTGAAAGGTGCTTTCAACATCTTTTGATACATAAGGTACTCTGTGTCAAGAGAAGCTATTAGCTTCTTGAGTACTGCCTGAGTGAAAAATCTATCAAAGCTTTAACACACTTGAGGTACTTCAGATTTAAGACTGTATTTGAAAGTTGTACAATTTTGTACCATGTTTTTGTCATGAGCATAAACGCATCCCTAAATAAATAAAACCAATGTGAGAAAAGGAGTTTATTTTCAGTAAGCATCTATTATCTCTGATGTGACATAAAACAACTTTGTTCTGGGAAATGAAGCAACATACATGGAAGAGATAAAGGTCAAAGATTATTTGCTGGACTGAGCTCAAGTCTACAAGCAAGGAAACTACCAGCTGAACAGAAGTCCACAAATACACATATGCATCAGTGGTGTGCAGGACCGTGTCCTCAGTCCTTCTGCCCATGTACACAGACAAGTCAAGTGAGACAGAGAGCAGGAACTGGCAGAGAAAATTTTTGTTTGTTGTGCCTCTGAATGCTGTATCAGACAGAATCTTCCCTTTACCCTTAAAGTGAACTAAAAAAAAAAAAAGTCATTAGGTCTTCTTCCTTGGATTAAGCAGTTAAAAACCGCAACGGAACACCCCCTGTGGGTGACTACAGAGACGTGGGTCTAAGTTTGTCTCAACATTAATGACATTTTTGCTCCACCTACTGGTAGGAAGATTTGGAGCCTTCTGAATTGCCATTAGGCACTTGCACCTCCTTCTACAACTAGTCCTCTTGTTACAGTTAGAAGACTAAATTTCATTATGAAGAAAGAGAGAGGGGAAAAAAAAAATTATACCTGTTTCTAAGACATGGAATTGACAGAGAAAGCCTAATTTTAAGTGGAGAAAGAAAAATCGTGGCCCAAAATGTAAAAACAGAGAAGTGATCCCCATGGTGGGGCAGGCTGATGCTTGTAGTTTGAGGGATAAAACCAAACCAAAAATAAAACTCCCTCCAAAGCACTTTGCAACTTTATTCTTTGGGGTTTTAGCTGTTAATTTGTTTATTGTCTAGCATCTGTTAGGCAAAGCAGAAAACTGTTTGTCCTTATGTCAACTTCCTTTCTAGTCTTATTGGCATAGGGGAGCTGACAGTCATTCTGAAATGCTGGTTTGATATCTGTGAGCACATCTCAGTTCTGGTAGCTTATTTCTTGATTACTGGGTGATGTCAAGAAAAACAGGACTTCTGGGTTTATTTGCACAGCTGTTGTGATTAGTTATGTTTGGTTTTAAGCCAGCAGGTTTTCAAAGGTTTGCTTTGCAGTTTCTGAAGTTGTCAGATCACTGCCTCTATGTTGTTAAAATGACACCCAAACAGTGATTTGTTGGATGTTTTGTTTCATTCTTGCTCACAGGACTGAAGGGAGTGAATAAGCTTCTTTGACAATTACTGATTGAACAGCTGCAGCTTTCTCTTCTGACTGCAAGCTGAGGTCTTCATGAAGACACTATGAAATAATATCACAACAAATCTTTTACAAAGTTGATGTGGTGAAATTCATAACATTGTATAAATCAGATTACAGTTTTTCAAATGGGGAAAAATATCACAAATCTACTTGTTTCATTTACGTTCTGTAGATACTTCTAGTTGTGCTAAGTACAAAGCTTTCTCTGTTTTGACAGTGTACTTAATTCCTATTAAAATATCCCTCTCTGGGCAACCCTTTCTAGTGTTTTGTCACCCACACCATAAAGAACCTTTTTACACAAGCAAAGTTATGTTTGTACTTCACCATACACATATCATAGTAAGGTATAAAGTGAAGAGCTTTTCTATCCTCTGCAGGACAGGATTATTGTAAATAAAACCATAAAAAGGATTAGGCTGCCTAGCACGGGACTGGGGATAGAGGTCACCAGATAGGAGATCATATTGTAATGCATATAGTCAACATTTTGGTATTCTGAATACTGATCAGGCTAAAAAGACATTTTAAAAATCTATAAGCAGCAGTAGTCAAGGAAACAGAAAAGTGGGACTCTGGAATGTAGAAGAAGAGAGAAAAGAGCAAAGCAATGATCCAGACAGATCCTTAAAGAAGTAGTTTAAAACTGATAATGCAGGAGTAGAACAGAATTTTTATATAAGTAGGGAGAATTTCTGAACTCTTGCACTATAGATAGAAGTATGGACAGAGCAAACAGTAGATTTAGAGGGTGTGTGTAGAAATATGGATCCAGAAATAGAATGAGGGAAAGTAGTACTTATACAGGGTATTTGATGTGTATTCTCAATACAAATTTCTTTAATCTTAATGCCCTTATCATATCATGGAATTATATTCCACATTTCAGTGGAATACTGTCCATTGTAAGAAAGTGTGTTTTTTAAAACCTGTACTTACTGAAATTAGTTATCATAAGAATTTTACCATAAACTTATAATTTTATAAGAATTGCAGATTTCATGGTTAAAAATGTTTTAAGTGCATAGAATCCCTTCCATCAGTTCCCAAGATATGTAATAATTTTGAAAAGTTATTGAAAAAAATACCTTGCTCATGACTGCTGCCCCTTATTCTTAGAGAGCAAAGCTATTCTGCATTTTATTCCTCCCTGAAAAAAACAAACAAACCAACCAACCCAAAACCAACCCTTTCTATTGTTCTGTGGTGTGTTTTGCTTGTTTGCGTTTTCATTTTAGCAGAAACTAGAAATACAAATTTAGCATAGATTTTGGTTCTTGTCTTTCAGGTTATAAGCAGAGAATTTTCCCTGTTTCCCCATTTTCCCATTGGTGTGATGTAACTTTTTAAAGGTGAAGTAAACAAAGTATATATAAAAAATTGCCTTAGAGTAGTCTTAACCACCTTACCCTAATGTAAAATTCAGCTAAAGTTATAGAACCTGTGTTGGCAAAAAAGAAGTAACACATCTTATTCACACTGTGTACCCTTGGCCAAGAATTTTATCTCTTCAAGTAACTCTCAGGGAGGAGAAAGGCAGTTTCAAACATCACGAAGTGACATGTGTTAACCTTCTCCAGTCAAAAACTGTATTACTTTTTGATTGACATGTACTTCCGAGCATGCAGCATTTTTTTTTTCTGCAGATGCTCTATTAAAAACCAATTAATTTTTAGTGTAATCAGGTATTTAACTTACCATTTATGCAGTGAAAAATGTTGAGGGTGATAGCAATGGCAAACAGGCCTACTAACTAATCAGCACTCTAATTAATTTGAAAGTCTTTCATGTTTAATAAAAAATTATGCATAATATCAACTGTTTAAGGCCTGGTGATAAATATACCTGTAGAAAAGCCTTTAGGAAGGTTTGATTTGAAATATGTTCAATAGGCAGCTGAAAGAGGCAAGGATGCTGTGGTACAAGACACTGTGGTGTCTTCTTTCTTATATAACCTTCCTTAGAGTTTAATAAAAAAGTCTAGGAAGAGAAAATGATTTAACTAGGTTCATTAATAAACAACCTTTTCAATGGTGTCAGAAAAACTGGTGTTCTAGGAGAGAGCTGTGCCTGTAATCAAAGAATATTTAATTTCCTGATAATTCCAGAGTAGAGTAAGACTTTTATCCAGTTAGTTAAAAACGTGATAGCTTTTTCCTCATTTGTTCCTATGCAGGCAACTATTGAACATAACTGGCAGGGTATGAGTATCAGGGTCTACAGGTCTCCCTGTGTGGGAGGAGATCAGGAACTACCTTGTGCCATTCAAGACTGGTCCAACTGACTTGGCAACAGCTAGCAGCAGGCCACTGTGCAGTCTGAAGAGCGCAAGGAACTGCTGCTCAAACATCACTAAGAAAGGGCAGTATTTGTGAAGAAAAGGAGACTTAAAAAGAAAGACAAGATGAGGTGCAGGAGACAAAACAAGAGATACAGAAGGAGATGTGAAGAGGTACATTTTACAGAATCTGGAGAAGGTGCAGGAGACATGGAAGAAGACATTGATGGGGATGCAGATGGAGACACAGAAGAGGAAGGTCTATGCTAGACCAGGTCTGAGGGACTGAAAGAGCTCTGAGAAACTGCAGTGCAGAGGCAATCTCAAGGTTCTCCAGCCCATGGTGGAGCAGATTGCTGAAAACTATTGGAGTGGAGACTGGAAAAGTGGAAGGAGAGCTGTTGAACTGAAGTTGAGCCTGTGAAGCTAAGAGAAAAGGTATTACCTTAGTTTCTGTTTAATTGTATGGTGTCTTTTCCTCAATACCCGAATCAGTAATTAAAAGATTATGTTAATAGCAATAAGTCAAATGAAGTGAAATTCCTCAAGTCAAGACTGCTTTGTCAATGACAGTAATGGGAATTGAAATGTAACCAAACTTCAAAAACCTTTTTTTATTAACTTCACTAGCCTTCCTTGCCTGTTACCCAAACCAAATTCAATTAGCATAATTTCTTCAGACATACTCCTTTATTGTGGTGGTAACCTCTAAATTTGGACTATGTATGGGATCTGAAGGTTTAGAGCTTTTTTCTCTAGTTTGACTGTGCAAGAATTGATGGTAGATATGTCTATTAGTAAGTGTAGCTAGTGGAAGATTTCAATGTGTATTGCTTAACTTTAATGTTTTTTGCATAGCCTGGAGACCAGAACTACAGTCCAGGTGACCTGGCTGTCTGACAAGTGCCTTTGGAACACAATACTTTGAGAACTCAAATACAAGCAAATGCAAGTCAGATAACAGATGAAGGCAACACTATCCTGAACTATCAATCCAATCTTTCTTTAGGTTGCTTCTTTCAGCGATTGAATAGGCAGCTAAATTTCATATTAGTCACTGCTTTCAATTTCACTTTACATCCCTGTCTTTTAAAAGAAACTGTAGAGGATTTTTAGATTACCTTAGCAGAGATAGGAAATAGTGATAATTTAGCTACAGGCTAAGTTTACCAGCAAGTGTGCACATGGCTCAGCAATCACTGCTCTGATCACAGCATGTTCATAGAGGACGAACAGTGGTTTAGAGATCAGCTAGGAGTAGCAGCATCTTTTCTTGTGACTTAAACTTACCTGTGAGTTGTTCTTCATTTCAGGAAAGAGCCTAAACCTAAGACTAGAATACAGAAAAAGGCACCTATAGCTAGTCACTGTGTAGTTATGGGTTACTGAAAATTCTCCAGCTGTTCTAGCTGTAAAGAATGGGTTCGGATATCAATAGTAAAATAAAAGTGTTTCTATAAAACTACTGAGAAAAAATAAATTACATGGGTATCTGATTTGAAGGATTTTTAACACACACCTTCTATTTGTAAACACCTGTTTATGAAAGGACTGTTGTTCATTTCATAATTTCAAAAAAAAAAATCAAATCCACTGATTCAATAAAAATAATTCAGTCCACAGATGAGCATTAAAGCATGACTTTGCTAGAATACTCATATAGGAAAGAGGCTTTCACTTTTTTTTTTTTTCTGTTCCTAGCAATATACGGTTCTGGCTGATGTTAAGCACATAAAATAAACCTGGAACAGAGACCAGAACATAAAACCATCTTGACCGAATATCATCTGGTTTGGCAGGTACCAGAACTATTTAATTTCTTTAACTCACAAAATGTTTCAACCACTGAGCTGTTACAGTCTTATAGGTATGAATCCTAGATACTGTGATTAAGACAGGAGCTATGTGGTCCTGACACTCTTGGTGTTGCTTCTGATCTTCTCCATTGGAGTCTTCTCTGTACCATTGTTTTGCTTTATCCCAGCTCCTTTCCAAATACAAACAGGAACCATTTGGATTACAGAAGTGTTTCTAGGTGGAAACTTGGTTGTTTCTATAGATTTTTTGTCTCTTTCTTGGTGGTCTTTCCATTTTAGTCTAAATAATCAACTCTGTATCATTCAGTCACACTGCTCTGTTTAGCAAACTCAATTTCCTTGCAAGAGCACAAGGACTTCTTTGCTTCCATCCTTGCGAGTCTTCTGCCATTGCTTTGCTGAGAACCACAGTTAATTCTAAATCTTGAACAGCTGTCTATCTGTAGATCATCTAGCCCTTAAGGTTTTTTATAGTATTGATGACTTCAGAAATTTCCACCAGACCTCATTTGCCGTTACTTACAGATACATAATAAAATAGTCCAGAGTAGTTTAACCTGAATAAATATGACAGATTAAATATACAGACTTGTTAGAAACCCCTAATGAATTGTTAAAGGTATAGATTGTATCTTCTAAGTCCTAGTGTGCTCCTGTGGTGCTGGATGAAGCTGCTTCTGTTCATTTCAGTGAATGCAAAGATTTATATTTTGAGTCTGTTTTAATATTCATTATAGTATACTTAATATTAATTGGAGTTTGTGGAGACTTAACAAAAAATATGGCATAATTTGGGTTTTTTTGCTATATATAATAAGTCTATTTGAATGAATGTGGAGAACAAGTTTTAATACTTGATTATGACTTGAAATTAGTGTTTCTGTCAAGCCAGATCTTACTTGATGGAGGAGTATAAAACTAGCAAGTTTAGAAAAGGTGTAGGGCTCACAGGCCCTGCCTGCACCTCAGGGAAGGCAGAGCATTTGTGCAGGAATGGGTTGCATAAGAGTTCTGGCAGTATTTACACTTAGGTTGTATTAGGGCTCCTTGCAATCTTCAGGAATAGGTAATCGAACAATCCCAAATTAGTTATTGTTGTTTAAAGAGCTTCGAATTTAATATGAGAAAGGTACAAGAATATCTGAATAATATGTCATGTGCTACACCAAAACCTCTCCAAGTCTGACAATGCAAAGTTGAAATAACAAGCCAGTTTGTCTTCTACTGCAAATATTTTTTTAAATGCTTCAGGCAATTCCTTGCTAGTCATTAGTTTAAATACTTAAAGAAAATTCCATTAACAATGTAATATACATTTCTATTTAAGAGAACTTTGATTTATATTTGGTTATTACAGGAACAAATTCAGTAAATCAAATTACCCTTTCCTACTACTAAAATTTATCCTTAGAGCTATATTACAGAGAAAAAAATCAAAATGTATTTGCAATATATTTTTCAGATGTATTTCCTTCCTTTTCTTCTTTATCCTTTTCATCAGTGAAAAAACTTTTGTGGAACAGTAGATTTAACCCCTTCTCTTGCTCATATACTTGACTGGCATGAATCCTTCAGCTATGTCAAAAAAGTGCTCTTGTTTCCCATAACTGATTCCTTTTCTGAGAAGTTCCTTTCAGTTCACCAGGCCTTCAGTATATAAGTCAAAAGTTCTGTTATTAATGACATAGACAGTGGGACTTAGTGCAAACTCAGCAAGTTGGCAGATGAGACCGAGCTGAGTCATGCAAGGGGTAAGCTAGAGGGAAGGGATGCCATTCAGAGAGACATTGATAGGCTTGAGCATTGGACACATGAAGGTGTCCCTGCCCACGGTGAGGAGGCTGGAACTACATGGTCTTTAAAGTCCCGTCCAACCCAAAGCATTCGGTGATCCTATGATTCATTCTGTGCTTCTATGATTCTTAGCTCAGTTTCATTTAAATTTACTAGTTGCATATCTGAGTTCTTAATTTCTAGCAGATCAAGTGTGCAGTTACGTTAATGGTAACTGAACTGAAGTTGTTACTGCAGACTCAAATTACTTTATTTTAATCTGAACTGCACTATAACTTGCCAAAGTTGGAGTAGGCAAATACAAAATTGGAATAAATGTGTGATGTCAAACATGTTTTACACATAAATCCACTATAATAAAATTAAAACTTATATTTCCATAATTAGTGTGTGCATAATAGTACTTAAATTAGACCATGCTTCCACTGCTGTTATTCATGTCACTCAGACTTCTGATCTAGAAACATCTCGAAATTTCATGCAAAAAGTGTACATTTGCTCGGCTTAGTCAGGCATGTGGTGAAGTGTTAAGATGAAAACTACCTTTTCCCTTCATTGTATTCAATAAAACTCCTGACTTTCAGCTTTATGCTCAGACCAGTAATTGTTTCCCAGATCCTTTGGTTTGGACAGAAGTCAGCAGAGAGATGGAAGAATAGTGACTATAATCAATAATGCATCACCTTACAGCTTCCTAAACAGAATCAACATGTTAACATGCTGAACCCAAAAGCTGGTAGCCTCAAAAGAATATAGCTGCTCATATTCAAAGACTCAAGGATAGTATTATCACTGCAAATGGAATTAAGAAATAATATGTTACTTTGTTCACTCAAGAGGCTTAGGCTGTGCTATTCTGAAGGATTAAGTAGAGTTTTGTATTTGGTTTTTGTATATGTTTTAGGAAAACTTACGCTGTGTAATCATATGCTATGTGTGATATGCCAGCAGAATGAGATTTCTTTTCCTAAGATACCAGTAGGAAAGATGCAGTGAAAGCAAATGCTACCCAATGTCAGTATGTTCTCAAAGTACCTGTCACCACTAATTGGCAATTCCACTGCTTGCTCAGGGAAAACTTTACGAGCATTGCAACCTGTTGATTAAGAAATCTTCTGAGGTTTTTGATTCAGATGGGTAGAGGGATTGATGTGAAAGGGGGTGGAAATGAATGGTTTGTCACACAGCTTGCCAAATTAAACTCAGTTCTGACTATTATCAAGAACAATTTTGCATATATACTAATACTTAAGACACACACTTTTATATTGGTACAGAGCTTGCTGCTCAGCATCTCTTTGCACAACTCAGTACCAGACTTTACAAAGTTACCCAAAAATGACCAGGGGAAAAAAAAAAAAAGAACCCTGCAAAATTTAGAATACTTAACTTAATTTTGTTGATCAGAACAGATTTAAAAGGTATTCCACCCGGTGTTTCTGAAAACCAAGCACTTGATTAAATTTGGTAGGCTCATCTTCACAGTTTTTCCAGTCATTAGTGTCTGAAGACACTATAGAAGGAGCACACGATGACTATAAAGTGTTAACTGCTCTGTATGATGGCAAAAGACATTTCCTATGCCACAACACCTTTAAGAATTATGTCTAAAAGGTGTTGGAATTGTTCACTTGAAAACAGTGTCTCCTAGACAGTTCAATGTAAGATACACATCTCCCATTAAGTGGCGTGAGCACTTGCCCTGCCTTTGCCAAGAGAACAAGAACTGGGCTGAAGCAATTGCCGACTTTATGCACTTGGACTGCTGGAGAATTCATTTATCTGTTAGGCAGCAAGTCCTGATATCAGCAGTGACTCTTGCTTCAAAGACTATCACTTGTCAGGAGGGGCCCACAGAGGATGAGAAAAAAAGAAAATACTGAGGAACTTGAGCGGAACTGTATTGCTTTATACAGCAGCAACCTCTGACATCAAGTCCTTTCAGGTTCTTTTTCTAGGCTGCCTGCTTTCTAAGGCTAATTATAAGATATAGTTCAATTTATTATAAAGAGTAAACAGAAAGAAAACACACAAGGTGATTCTTACCTCTCTGTGTATATGAAAAAGAGTTCCCTGTAACTTACTCTTAGTTTTGTTCTGTGAGATTTAGCTGCAGCCTGAAGAAAATAAAAGATTGGACTAAGTTCACATATTGGAGAAGTGAATGAAAAGCACTGGAGGGAAGCAGTGTAAGAAACACAGATTCACAGAATGGATGAGATTGGAAAAGACCTCTTGCAGTCATCTGGGCCAACCCCTCTGCTCAAGCAGGGACAGCTAGAGCAGGTTGCTTAGATCTGTGTCCTTTTGGGTTTTGAATACCTCTAGGGATGGAGACGCTCCCACTTCTCTGGGAAACCCCTGCCTGTCTTTCACCACCCTCATAATTGAAGTGTTTTCTTGTGTTCAGATGTAATTTCCCATATTTCAGTTTGTGCCCATTGCCTCTTCTTTTGCTACTGAACATGACCAATAAGAGTCTGGCCCACTCATCTTCATTCCTTCAAAATCAAGTATTTGTGTATATTAATATGATCCTCCCTGAGCCTCCTATTCTCCAAGGTAAAGAGTTCCAGCTCTCACAGCCCCTCCTCATATGACAGATGCTCCAGTCTCTTAATCATCTTTGAGTCTCTTTATTGGGGTCCCTCCAGTAAGTTCCTATCTTTCTTGTACTGAGGAAAGACGCCCAGCCCAGCCCTTCCCACAGTACTCCATATGCAGCCTTAGCTGCAATGAGTTGAGAAGGATCACCTTTCTTGAGCTGCTGGCAATACTCTTTCTAATGCAGACTAGGATGCTGTTAGTTTTCTTTGCCCCAAGGACATTCCTAACTCATGTTTAGCTTGCTATCCACTGGAATCCTCCTCTCTGTAGAGCTGTTTTCCAGTCTTCTGTTTAGGTGCTAGGTTACTTTTTCCACATCTGCTCAGTAATTTTAAAGTCTTTAGAATTTTACACCTTACAGTGAAATTGGAAATGCATAAATGTCTGGACACTTAAGTTCTCAATTTTGAGAGACTGTAGGCAAATAAAAAAAACACTAATATTTCTTCTTGTTCAGACATGTGACAATTGTTACTGGTAATGTTTCATTTACTGTTACAACACTAAGTGAAACAATGTGAATGGCCCATAAAAAGACTCCATACTGAATCACAGAAAGTGAACTTTTGGTGACACAAACTGCCTCAGATAGGCAGAATCTATTATCTTAAATAAGAATTACTGTTCTTATGCTTGTTATGGTGAATCTCCGCATTTTAAAAAAGAACATGCATCAATATGGCAAAATTTTGGTGGAAACTGCAGCTGAAATCTGAGGGTGAACCAGGAAGAAGAGGGAAGAGAAGGTGTCAGAATGTGTAGCTGAGTGGTCTCTGTGAAAAGATAGCACTGTACATAACATAGATGGTGTGAGGACATGTGAGCAGTTACCCCTAGAAACCTTTGAGTCCACTGTTTTGAATTCCTAAATTTGAAAAAATACTGGAAGAAGTACAAAAGGAAAGCAAGAAATTATATTTTCAAAGTATATAGGGAAGGAGTCTTCTCAAACAGAGTACTCAAGAAGTGTATCTAGACAACTATTAGAACAAGTTTATTTCTTTGGAGGTATGTCTATATATTCTTGGGTTTACGCATGGAGATTATACTAGTAGAGCTGGTTTTTGTTGATTTGATGTTTTTTTAAAGTTGTGTTTGCAGTCTAGGGAAGGAAAAGTCTTTCATAATCAAAGTCTGGGATTAAAACCATCAAGCAAGAAAGTTCTATAAAATAGTTTTGTTAGCTGCACAGCATAGTTCAGAAAATTTGTCTTGTTTTGGAGTAGTAACTTTTAGAAATCGTGAGATAGTGTAGAGTCAGAGGGTTTTTTAAGGTCAGGAGAGCTCTCTATTTTTACCACCTACCTACCTATGTAGGTTACCTATGTTCTGTGAGCTTTATTAACTACTAGTCATGCTACACTCATGATTTCTGATGGCTAGTTTATTCTGAGGACTTAAATATCAACTGAATGTTCCAGTGTAGTGAGAGGTCCAACAGTGGAATCTTTAACTGATTAATTTCTTAGTCATGTCTAATATGATTTCTGGGAGACTGAGAAGAATGAAGTCTAAAGAAGAGAAAATCTGATTTATCAAATATTCAACAGACCTGGATCAGGAAGTTTTCAGAGGGATTTTGCCAGACTTCAGAAGCTAAACTTCTCTTTGCAAAGCCTAAGATCCATGATGTGAAAAGACTCTGAATTTGGCATCCAGTACCTGCAAAAAGAAAGTACTCCTTTCTTAATGTTGATTTTCTGGGTTTTTTTAATGAGGTAAAACTTTTGTTTAACTATTACCAGACTAGTGTGTTCAAATGTTGGTTCACATATATATTAACAATACAGATAGACATAATTCTGAGAAATCGGAACCACTGAAGTTTTTCTTTTAGTTGCTCACAGAGCTTCTCAGTCCATGCTCATGTGTGTCTCAGTCCATACATGTGTGTAGCATCATTTCATTTCTCAGCAGCACTGTTGAGCTTAAGCATATAGCTGAAAATAATATCATTCTATTGATACTTAATCTCTGTTTCAGCTCTTGTGTCCTGAAGTGACCTTACACAGTGTGCAACATGAAGAACTCAATTCCATTTCAGGTGCCTACATCCAAGAAGATTTTACTGTCTTGGAAAGAGAGAAGTTTTCATCTGCTGTGTTGTGGGCTGACTGTTATCTAACCTTGTAAGGAGAATACAGTTAATGACAA
>NW_008604806.1:0-4704 GCF_000691845.1 Merops nubicus
GGGTTCAGACCCCAGCATTTCAAAGTGGTAGAGTTAAGTTTACACTATAAATCTCTGATTTAGCAAGACAGCCATAAAGGTGCTGTAGTTAGTACAGGCATGTCCCAGATGCAGGCAAGCCATGTTGTGCATTGTTGGTGTGGGAGAACTTGGGGATGTCCAGACAGCATCTCTGCAGTGGTCTGGGGAATCTGTGATCTGGACCTGTTTTGAATGGAGCCTACTGCATTTAAAGACTGGTCTAAGTAATTTGAGTCAGATAGGGAAGGTGTGTTTTAGTTTAAAACTGGGAGTTAGACCAACGGTGAGTTTGTAGAGATATGGAAACGGTGTCAGGGAATAAAGGAATGAAGAGAAATCTCCTTGTACTCTCACCCTGTTCTAGTTCTTTTGGGACAGGCAGCTGGAACATCCTTGACACTGCTAGTTTTGTTCAGCTCAGTTTTGAAGGAAGTAAGTGGCATGTGGGATTCCCCAGAAAATCTTAATGCTTGCACTTCAGAAAGACAAAAAGTCTTTCTTTTGATCAGCTTGGCATGCTTTTGGTGCATTTTGAACTACAAGTAAAAGCTGCAAGAAGGTAAAAGCTCAGTAAAATCTTGTTTCTATCTAACAATCAGTTGCAATTTTCAAGACTTGCTCACTTTATTCTGTAGTGGGCTCTTTGTCAGTGGCAGGACCTTTCCGTGCAATAATGAAATGTTTGATGTTGAGATGCAGTGTGAGTTGGTGGGTAAGTTGTTGTTGAGTGGATGTGACTGTGCTGCATTTAGGTTGAGCTATATGACAATCTATATTTGGAACAAACACAAAGATGGGAAGGGAAGGGAAGGGAAGGGAAGGGAAGGGAAGGGAAGGGAAGGGAAGGGAAGGGAAGGGAGTCAAGGAAGAACACACACAAACAACAACAACAACAACAAAACCCTCAAACAACTCCCCCACCCCCTAACCAACTGAAAAAATAAAAACTCCAAAAACACTCCCAAAAGAAACGCTGACACAGAAACTTACCTCAGTTCTGGTCAAGCCAAAACATTATTTTGGGAAAAACAGAGCATTATCTGCATTTCATACAGAAGAGAATTTACACTTTTCTTTTTCCTCCGAAGCACTGTTAAAGGTAGGCAAGGAAGTATTATTGTCACCATCAGTGATGCAGAGGAAAGGCCTTGTGAGGATGCACACAGCTTTTGTAGCTGGCAGCTATATTTTGTGTTGATACCATTATCTTAGATTTCAGTCCAGAAACTCAATTAGGTAGTAAGTAACTTACCTCAGAAAGTGCTAAAGCCAGTAATCCAATACCAGGCTTTGCACAGCACTTTCATATCTCATCTGTGTTACTGCCTCAGTCTGACTTGGTAATAAATAACAAAATCAATAAAGAAGGTGCTCGTCAATCCATCATGGTGTGGAATGGCTGTGGTTGGCACTCTGCACGTTTCCTTTCTAGGTGATCTTTCATTTAATATTGCTTAGAATTAATATGTCCAGGTGTTTCTCGCCCATCTTCTAGGCTAATAACTGCTGGTTGTTTTCACCTCACAAAATTCACTGTACTTTTAGCCCTATTTTCTTTAAAACTTGGGTAGCGTTTCAATCAGAAGTGACCTCAGCACTTCGTAAGTGGAGAACCACGTGCCTGTTCCTATTTTCTGTGATGTTTGCTTGCATTAGCTTTATGTTTCCCCCTGTTTCAGGTTTGGTTTCTTTTTGGGAAACAGCTAAGACCTCCCCTTTCTGTAGAGATCTTGTGCATTCCTTCTTTATAGATGTAGAAGTTTGTATTAAAATGGGGTGTAGCACGTCTTACTCAGCAATGCACGTCTCTGTGATTCCTGTCTTCCTTCAGTTTTAGTCACTAGCAGTTTCTTTTAGTAGTGATGTTACTTTTATTTCAGTGTTTTCCTGATAATGTTAGACAATATCCTGAAGGTTTCTGGGTAAAAGAACCACATGAAGCAATCTTAAAACATTGTGTTAACAATTGCTTTTTAACAAGGAATGTATTATATGCAATTGCCATTTATTGCCCAAGTGTAGATGCTGATCTTGAGGTGCAGTCTCCTGCTTATAGTGCCATGGAGGATGACATGCAAGGTTTTTAGTTTTCATTCTTCTCCTGCCAGTTTATAACAAATGTTTCTGTTGACACCACCCACCTCGCCCCCTCCTGGTTCTGAATGCCAATTCCAGGAACAAGGAATGTTGCTGCATTGTGTCCAATGGATTTTCTCTCTGGGTAGGACCCCTGTTGGTTGCCTGTTTTGTCCTCTTTGATTATGTGGTCTTTATAACTGGTCCATAATGTTGCTTTTCTGCTTAGTATCCCATAGAAACCTGGTTCTCTTCCTGACTTCAGAGCTCTTCCCTCATGTGGCAGCTTTGAGTTATCTTTGAATGGGACTGTCCCTGGATGATCCTTGCTTTTTGGTTTTGTCACTAGTTTCTTCCAGAGTTGTTTCAAGCACTGTTGCATCAGCTCAAACTGTCTTCCTGCTTGTTGCTCATTGGATCCATCCTGAGCTGGCTGAGGAAGATCCTTCTGTCGAAACTCTTTTTGCAACACCTATTGAGAACAGGTGACTAAGTTACATTCATTTAAGTAGTCTGACTCAGCTCCACTGGTGAAAGAACAGGATGTATGCATAGCAGATAGACTATCTAAAAGGCAAAATAATACATGCTGATCACCTGTGGGTTTTGTTTATTTTTTTGTTTTCCCCAGCCTTTTTGTTTAATAGCATGTTTTGGGTTTGAGAGAAGCCTATTAGGAAACACTTCCAAGCAGAAAGCAAAACCTAACCTTTGTATATCACAATGTGATAAGGAAATCAATAGAAGGGTACTTTTTTTTTTTTTTCTAAATGTGTCACCACAGTATTCTTCCTTTTAAACCGTACTGTTGTCTCAGTTGTGTAAGCCTGTTACTCACTAGAGTACAGTCACTCCTAAAATCACTTACTGGTTTTATTTAGATACTTCACTTGGCTCTGCAGGAATGAGTGTGTGCATGTGTGTGTATATATATTCATACATATATATATATTCACATGTATTTATGTAAAGAACATGTGTTTATATTTTGATATCTTTTTGTTGATTTTTCCCTATGTAGAAATCAATAAGAGTGATTAATTTAGGATTATGAATGTAATACGCAGATATTATTCACCTGCTTGGCTTCTTTTTAAATACCACGTGTTTGACATAAATGTTGTGCCACTTTCTATGTAAAAATAAAGTTATTTAAGATCTGAAGCAATAAAAAGTGAGAATAACAATTGTATTTGGACACAATTTAATCCGTCTCTGGAGGTTTTACTTACAGAAGACTGCAAGAGGTGTTCTGAAGACTTTGCTAAACAGGTGTGCTTGGAAGAAATGGAATGATTTGAACTTCAGGCATTACCATGTGAGCAGGGTGTTGTTCTGGAGGGTAGCGTTTAGAATACAGTGGCTAGGAGACAGGACTTCTAGTTTAAGTGCAAAAATATGTAGGAAAAAAATCTCTGTTCCTCATTGCAGTTCTTACTCCTTGGCAGAATGTGTCTCATTTTAATGCCGTGGTTTGTTATGACATCATTCAGGAAATGAGTGTGCCCTTTTTCTGTAGTACTTTCTCTACAGTGTGTGGAGAAAAAAACTGGTGTACCTTGTTAACCAGTAAGCATTGGAGTACTCTGCTAACCAGTTCCTTAAGTATTTCAAAGAAAAATACTTCCTCAGTGCTGAAATGATTGCATGGTTGGGAGTTCCAGAAGAAGGCAGAAAAATACAAGGAAATTGCTAAGATTCCTCTGAGCATGATGAGAGCGGGAGGGAAAGATGCGAACATAATGTGAAAAGACTAATCCTCTCTGAGACTGGATACTCTCAGAATAAAAAAATACCTTTTGTCAGATGAAAGTAGTCCTTCAAAATCTCGTTAGGATTCCATAGTGAGTGTAAAACGTTGCACATGTGAATTTGCATGGGAAACTGATTAGGACTAGCAATCCTAGAGTGTATGTGCCATAGAAAGAAGTCCTTTGGCTTGAAACAAATATATGGGCTGAGTGGCATGACCTAGCAGAAACTGCTTTTTTCATGTTAAACCTCTTCTCAAAACAAAACAATGTGCACAAAATCACAGAATCTCTGTGGCTGAAATGGACCTTTAATTTTATTGAGTCCAACTGTTATCCAGCTCTACCAGGACACTTCTACACCATGTCCCTGAGCACCCCATCTAGACGACTTTTAAGTACATCCAGGGATGGTGATTCAACCACTTCCCTGGGAAGCCTGTTCCAGTCCTGGATCACCCTTTCAGTCTAGAATTTCTTCCTAATGTCTAAGGTGAACCTCCCCTGGCATAACTTAATACCATTTCCTCTTGTCCTGTCAGTTGTGGCAGGTAAGAAGAGGCCACCACCTGCCTCCCTTCTGCCTCCTTTCAGATAGTCGTTAGAGAGTGATAAGGTCTCCCCTCAGCCTCCTCTTCTTCAGGCTAAATGACCCCAGTTTCCTCAGCTGCTTCTCATAAGTCTTATCCTCAAGACCCTTCACCAGCTTTGTTGCCCTTCTAGAACCTCAATGTCCTTTTACTGTGGTGCCCAAAACTGAACACACTACTCAAGGTGTGGCCTCACCAGTGCTGTGTCCAGTGGGACGATCTTCTCACCAGTTGGAGATCCCAGACGGGACTTCTCTATTCCTGCT
>NW_008604806.1:4935-9441 GCF_000691845.1 Merops nubicus
GATGGCCAGCCCGACCCTTCATCAGGTCAACGCTCCCCCCTGACCTGGTGTCCTCTGCCAGCTCCGAGGGTGCTCTCAGTCTCCTCGTGCAGGTCGCCGATGGAGGTGTCAGAGGAGCGGCCCCAGCCCTGAGCCCTGGGGGGACAGCCTGTGACCTGCCCACCCAGATTTAACTCCACTCCCACCCCTCTCTGGGCCTGGCTGCCCGGCCAGTGGCGACCCAGCGGAGCGTGCCCCGGTGTGACTGTTCCCTCTGTGCTGTCTTATATTCACAGTGCACATCTGGGAAGTTGAAGTTCCCCACGAGAACAAGAGGGAGTGAACACGAAAACTCTCCCAACTGCTTGTAGAGTATTTCATCAGTCTCACCATCCTGATTAGTTGGCCTGTAGCAGAGTCCCACTGCAGTATCTGCCTTACCAGCCTTCCCCTTGATTGTTACATGCAACCCTGTCATCACCATCATTAAGCAGTACGCAGTCATATCCCTCCCTGACACAGAGGGCCATCCCATCATCTTACCTGTGCTAATACAGAGAACTGGAAAAGCTGATTTCAAACATCTTCAATATTCACAAATATTTATAGAATTTAAAACTCTCCAGACGCTTTGGCATATTGATGCACAAGTTTTAGGTGGCCATAGATGCTGTTGGATATACTGGTGGTGTAGTACTCCAGTAGGCCAGGTGTGCATGGGAGCTGTGAGCAGTGTGTCTGTGCTCACTGCTGTAGAATAGCAGCCCTTCCAAAAAGTTATCACAACCCCTTTAACTTAGAAGAGGTTGAAACTTGAGGAGAATGATGCTTGCAATTGTGTTTGGTGCTCCAGCCCTCTGACTACATGCTGGGAAGACTTAACTATGCGAAGAGAAGATGCAGACTGAGAAACTGAGCGTGTGACCCAAAATGAGGAGGTGTGAAAGAAGAGACATAACCTTAAAAACAAAACCAAGTGAAAAGGTCACTGGTTTGGTTTCTGTGCCATTGACTTACATGCCTGTAGATTCTCTTGTGAAGAAGATAAGTTAACCAGTGACGCACATTCCCAACAACAGCTGGGATGATCAGACCTCCCCAGCTGAATCCTTTTTTAGAAACAGGCTGAAGTAGGGGGTAAAAAATACAGCAGCATTAAATATACCCTTCAAAACAGCTAAGTATCATCATGTTCTTTATGATTTTGACCTCTTTTACTCTGTTCCTCTTTATACTCATTGCTTCGGAATAACTCCTCTCTGGCAAATGCCTTGAGATTTCTTGAAGCGATTTTATTTTTCAGTCAAGCACTTCTTCTTCAGGTGGAGCACAGAGATTCTTTTATAAATAAATCCTGCTCCTCTTCCTTTTCCTAAGTCTGGAAGGTTAGTGGAGATATCTTATGCTTATTCAGTACTTCTGCTCAGTGTAACTTTTTTCTAAATACAGTCTCATGGGAAGCCTTAAGAACCTTTCAGCATGTGTTGGCAATTAATGTGTATAAATTAGTAGCTGATTATATTACATAATAAATTAAGACCAAATGCAACAAGAACATGCCCTGCCACTCCGATTAAAAAAAATCCACACCAGACAACAACAAACCAAAATAAACAAAACCTTGAGATCAGGTGGTCTTTCTTCAGAAACAATTTATAGTTTCTCAGGGGTAGTTTTTGACTTTTACTGTCTTGTGAACAGAGCTATTGCACATTGGAAGTTCTGGTGTACTCATAAGTGGTGTATATAGCTTGTACTGCAGGTTTCTATCCTCCAAATAAATGTAAACACTTGACTTCTACGTACTATATATGATCTTACTCATGTGAAAGACTGTTATTTAAAGTCAAGATAAGTAAAGGCCTGCATGCCATCAATGACTCAGGTCTAAACGGTGGAGCTGAAATCCTCGCTTTATCAGGGATCTATTTAAAATGCTTGAAATTCATAATAAAATTAGGAATAGTGATTAAAAAAAATGTAGCACAGAGATTAGCACCTTCAGTTTGCTAGCCTTTCTGGAAATAGTGCTTTGTAAGTGTTTTGTTTTCCTCTGATTCACCACTGCATGAATCATTTGCCTTTAGTTTCCTGACCATGTCAATACTCTCGTAGCAACCACACTGAAGAAAATACTGCATGTACTTACCCAGCTGGCATAGGACACTGTTACTTTGCTTTTTTCTTTTTTTTGTTTGTTTGTTTGTTTCCCTTTTTCCCCCTCTTTTCTTTCTAGCTTTGTTTTTCACTGCAGTCTTAGAGTTTTGTACACTTCTATCTATGATGCAGCTTGGAAATGAAGCCCTGTACAAATGAGAGACGGAGGTTGCCGTGGCAACTGAGGTGTTTTTGTTGTTTTTTTCCCTTCACTTGTTTTGGTTTGTGGTAATAGGAAGTGTTGGGATGCTCTAAATAATACTGAGATTACCCAAGCTAAAAGATGATGAACACTTATCTTGGGGTTACATGTATTAATAATTTGGCCTACGTTGTAATTGTATTCAGCATTTCTTTTAAAATTATAACTATGCTGTGGAGGTAGGTAAGTGCTATTTTATCTAAGATTAGCAGTGAGTAACTAAATTATTCTAGCCTCTTCTGGATTTTTTATTACTTTTTATATCCTGTGTTCAGTTTTTAAGAGGCAAGGAGGAAGGAAGTACACCTCCTAGGGATTGCAACCCTTCTGCTTACTAGTTCCCTCACTGAGCAGAGGAGGCTAGTTTTATGTAAAATGCTGCCTGTTTCTCCTTCCTTAGTCCATTCAGAGGCTTATGTGTATTATGGAAGGAG
This sequence comes from Merops nubicus, assembly GCF_000691845.1. Classification (NCBI taxonomy): domain Eukaryota; kingdom Metazoa; phylum Chordata; class Aves; order Coraciiformes; family Meropidae; genus Merops; species Merops nubicus. The sequence continues at coordinate 7,708 of NW_008604806.1, forward strand.
TTCTTGGGGTTTTCCCCGCCTAGAGCACTGAGCAGCAAGGCTCTGTGTGCACAGGGTGCATGTGTGATGTACATTGTGTGCCCCTGGTGCAGGACTGTGTTACAGCTGTTTTGAATAGTCTAGTGTTGAGAATGCCTCCAGGTCTTTGAGTGTTTTGAGGTATTCCAGGCAACTGTGTCAACATCACAGTTTTCTGTCAAAATGTCATTGTGGCTTATGAAGTTCTACCATCCATTAAACTCTGCTGTTTCTTTAAGTGTAACTCAAATTCTTCCTTTTTTAAAGCTGAAGATGTGCTACTGTTATTTCCCTTTTATAAAAGGGCAGGCATTTTGGTTTATATCAAGATTGCAGAAGTGTTAACGGGACTGAATTTTTTAGGAGACATCTGAGTTGTCCACCTTGGTTTTCAGAAACTCGTTACTGAAGTATGACATTGACATTGCGGTGTGTGAAGTTACATGTGCTGTACTGGGCAGCCAGTGGTGGTGATGCAGGAGGCCATCTCTGCAAGGGCTGGAAACCTGCAGGGATTAGGTAGGTTGCCTAAGCATAGCAAAGTTTTAGTTAGAAGGACACTTTCAGTAAATTTCAAATTGTTTTAGTGGGTTTTCCTTAACACTGAGGGCCAGATCAGACTGCTTTGTGGTTTTTGTTGTGTTACTCTGTTCTGAATACTGTAAGCTATAGCTCTTTGTTTTGACCGGTAGCTGGGAGTCAGCTGGACAGTGCTGATAAACAATTGACAAAGTTTCTCTTTGTAAAGCATCACCCTGAAAGCAGTGAATTGAGAAGCCGTTGCAGAAAACAGCTGCAGGGAGCCAAGGACCATGTCTGGGGCATTCATGGCACTGATGTGCAGTTCCTGCAGTAGTGGTCTGGCTGGGTCTTCCTTGACACTCTCCTGTTTTTAACTGTGATGTGTTTCTCCACCCCTGCTGAGTTTTCATTCACAGATGGTGCAGAGCTGGTACCTCTCTGCTCTAACCAATGTTTTTTTATCTACAGGCAATCTGCAGTAGAAGGCAAAAGAGTCTTTAGCTTAAGGCAGAGTCAGAGGAAAAGACTGATGTCTAAGTGGTCTTCAGGAGGCTTTTCTGTAGTGGTATCTGATATTTGATTTTCTTCTTAAGCCTGTGGCATCTTGCTGAAATTTTGAGCTGAGTGTCATTGGAAGACCTCTCTTCTCCGTCCAGGTGTGTTATGGCCTTTTACTGCAGGTGCAGTGAGGGTCATCAAAGGTTTTTCTGTCAGATTTCAAGCTGACTTTTGACCCTTTCTAGCTGTCTAAAGGCTGCAGTCTGGAAGAGCTGCCAAAAAGCCACAGCTGTGTTACATGGTTTGGTATTTGATTTGTACAGGCAACCTTCATCCTCTAGCCTGTTGTCCTGGTTTTTCTGGGATAGATTCATGGAGTCATTTTCTCTGTTCAAGAAAGCTGCATTTCTGAGAATGCTGCAGCACCCGATTCAGTGAAAACAAAGTTGATAAGACACTTTGTTTTCACTTGTGACCAGCCATGGTATGTGGGTCTCCATAGTGATCAAGGTCTTCAGCAGTTTTGAGTTAGTAGGTGCTAGGGCGAGGAGGAGCGAGGGCCAGGGCAGCTGACCCAAGCTAACCAACAGACGCGTGCCGTGCCATGAACGTCACAGGCAGTATAAATGAGAAGGCTGCCTGTGGACCAGCCCTTTTCCTGATGGCCGCCATCCCTGGAGGGTCTCGCTCGTCCCC
>NW_008604806.1:9472-13871 GCF_000691845.1 Merops nubicus
GTCCGTCTGTGTGTGGCCGTCGCTGTCGCTGGAGCTGTGGTGCTCCAGTGCCCGACGCCTGGCACCCGGGGCTGGGAAAGGGCAGATCGCCTCCACTACGTGGGTTCTTTATATTAGTGTTAAAGTTAGGCTTTTTTTAAAAAAATTACTTTATTAAATCTCTTTCCATTTCAACCCATGGGTCTCCTTTCCTTTTCCTGATTCCCCTTCTTGGGGGGGGTAGTCACTGGGTGGTAGGACAACTGACTAAATGAAGATACCTCTACAGAAGAGCTACCGAAGTGCTTAACTATTTTCTCTCAGGTGGACTGCTTCCTGCAATTCAGAGATTATTTCATTTCAAGATCTCTGTCTTCAGCATCACTGAGTACCATTGCTAGCCCCCTAAAATAGGGAGATTGTGATCCTTTCTCACTGAAAGGAGAGTCACAGCTATCCCAGTGGTCTGTCTGTGGCTGTTGCATGGTAGGTGCAAATTCCCAGTAGTGCATTATTGTGCTAGAGCCACACAGTGGAAAGAGTTTCAGTGGACAGAGGGCAAAAATGATATTCTTCCAGGCTCTGTGTGCAACTCCATTTTGTGGCTGGGGTGCCTCTTCCCCTGAATGATGTGTTCTGTGGAACTGTCAGGAGATGAGTTTCTGAGCTCCCCGTTGATGTGGTAGCACTCTTGAAGATTTCTGATTTTTCTGTCAGTGAACCGGTGCCTTATCTCAGGGCACTGTCCTGTCTTTGGCCTAATCCTCAAGGAAAGAAAAGGTGTTGGTGCTTTTTGGACCTGAATGCAGGTTTGGCACTAGCCACCTTCCATCTGTCTGAAGAAGAAGAAAAAGCTCTTGATGTTAGACACCTGTTCTGTGCTAAAATCAGATGCCTTTGAAATTCTGTGCTCACCTTCACTTCACAGGTGATTAGTCTGATCCAGCTATCTTTCAAGAGGGAGAAAGTGAAGTCTGCACAGGACTTGCCTTTCTCACAGAAATTCATAAAACAGAAACATAGAATAGTTGTGGTTGGAATGAACCTGTGAAGGTTGCCTAGTCCAACTCCCGTGCAGTGAGCAGGGACATCTTCACCTAGAACAGGTTGCTCTGTGCATTCTCCAACCTAACCTTAAATATTTGCACAGATGTGGCATCTGTCACCTCCGTGGGCAACCTATTCCTGTGTTTCACCACCCTTATCTTAAAAAATTTATTCATTATAGCGAATCGGAATCTCCCCTCTTTTAGTTTAAAATCATCACCCCCTGTCTTGTCACAACAGGCCCTACAAAAATTTTGTCCCTGTCTTTCTTACAGGCCCCCTTTAAGTATTGAAAAGGTGCAATAAGGTCTCCGTGGAGTCTTCTCTTCAGGCTGAACAACCCACGCTCTCTCAGCCTGTCCTCATAGCAGAGGGGTTCCAGGGCTTGTTGGATCATTTTTGTGACCTTTCTCTGGACCCTTTCTGACAGGTCCATGTCTTTCCTGTGTTGAAGACTCCAGGACTGGACAGAGTACTCCAGGTGGGATCTCACCAGAGTGGAGCAGAGGAGCCGAATCAGCTCCTTTGACCTGCTGGTCACAGTTCTTTTGGTGCAGCCCAGGATGCAGTTGGCCTTTTGGGCTGCGAGTGCACATTGCTGGCTCATGTTCAGCTTTTCATCCACCAGTACCTTCTTCTGCTGACCACTTGGCCAATATAGAAGAAAATTATTATTAACACACAACCAACAACTAGATTCCTCCCTCTGATATTAAGTCACACACAAACAATCCAAGGTGCCAAACCACTGGAGGGAAGAATAAATAAATACACTCGCTCACAACCCAAAATGTAAAGAAGAGAGCAAGCTGGCTGTGGAACCAAGCCATAGGAGATGGAAGGACCCAGGCAATCAGTCAGTAATGTAGAAGTTTCCCAGAGAGAGACTCATGACCTTTTTCTGCCATCCTGGAAACTCCACTTCCTATGAAGAGTCAGGGAGCCCTTTCAGCAGCCAGAATCCCCACACAGTGCATGTTCTGTATGAACAGTCCTCCCAACTGCACTGCAAGCAGGGTCAGCTCATATAGAGGAGGCTTTTTCTCCCACCTCCACGTGCGGGCACCTGGTGGTGATCTCCTCATCAGTTCCCACCCAAGGCTGGCCAGACCCTGGGTGAAAATCAGTCAGGAGGGTCTTTCTTGCCTGGTTGTGGACATCATCCATATGCCATATGCCAGCCCTCCTTCAGGGCCGAGGGTTTAAACCCCAGCACATCATACGTCTAAGTCCTCTGCAGGGCTGCTCTCAATCCCTTCATCTTCCAGCCTGTACTGATACTGGGGATTGCCCTGACCCAGATTCAGGACCTTGCACTTGGCCTTGGTGAACCTCATGACATTCACATGGGCCACTTACTGAGCTTGCCCAGGTCACTGTAGATGACATCTTGTCCCTCAGGCCTGTCAACCACAGCACTCAGCTCAGTGTCACCTGCAAACCTGCTGAGGATGCACTCGATCCCACTGTCTGTCATTGACAAAGATATTAAACAGCACTAAATATTAAACAGTTTGGACCTCTGAGGAACACTGCCTGTCACTGATCTCTGTCTGGACATTGAGCTGTTGACCACTGCTATCTGGATGTGACTGTCCAGCCCGTTCATTTCATTGAAGCTTGTGTTCAGCCAGGCCATGTCGTTACTGGCCATACTGCACAGCACGGAAGCAGAGTGGACTGCAGCATGTGAAGTGGAGATGGTGGGCTGCTCTTCTTTGTATAGGCACTGCTGGTAGGGTGTCTAGGTTTTCTGCTGGCCGTGGTTATGACCTAGAAAAGTCTCTTGGCCAAATGGAGACAGATACTTTTGCTAGTGTGGTATAGCTGGCTTGTGCAGTTGTTATGTGGTCCTTGGAGTGCGAAGCCCTTGTGGAGCTGAGCACACAGGGTGGGTACCTTTTGTCATCTCTCCAGCTGTAGGGGCTCTGGCTTTGCCTGCTTAGAAGGAAGCCTGCTCTGGGTGAAGTCAGGAGATGGGAGGATGGGAAGGGTGCTTTCCTGACAGGTGAAGCTCTATTCGTTTGTCAGCACTGGGCTTGCTGAACCAGGGAAGTTGGAGAAGCAAGATAGTTGGTTGTTAAGACTCCAGAATATTTACAGCCTTACTAATCAGAGATTGTTGGTCTTTAGGGTAGCCCAGGGGCTTTGTAAGGCTAACACCATTCAGGTAAACCTACTATAACCAAATTGGTGTTTTTTATGATTGACATTTCAAGTATATCATTGAACTCATTTTACTGCTTTGTTATTCAGTAGCTTGTCTTGTTTTCACTGGTTGCTATGTTATTTCCTGACAGGGTAACTGAAACACAAATTGATAGGAATTCAAATGCACTGCCTTGAAATTACAGAGCTCAGCTATTACAAAAACATTTATTTGGGCTACCTATACCTATAAATAGAGCTTGCTGTCATGTAGACAATTCAGGAAATGTAAAGTACAATGCAATTCACGTTGTGTGGGAAACTGCATTTTCATCAGACAGGGTATGTGCTGGTATCTCTATTTAAAGCAGAGGCAGGTATGGCTGGTTAGTTGGTAAGACCAGAGAGTCCTGAAGAGAGAAAGGACCTGACAAGTGATCTATAGGGATGCTCTATAAATATTTAGAAAAGCTTAACAGGTTTCTCATTCCTCTGGATTTTCCAAGGAACAGAATCCACAGTGGTCTCATTGAACTGTAGTCAAGCAGAGGCCCAAAGTTTCTCTCTGCAGTGAGAGAGGAGGGTGTTTTTAATGCCTGGCTTCTTAAAGCTTGTAGAGATTTTTCCATTCATGTCTTGCCATTGTTTGAAATGTTCTGGGTAGACCAAAGCTTCTAGTGACAGCCTTCCTGGTGACATTTAGCAAGCATTGCACAACAGACTTTCTAAACTTAAACTAGGTTGTGTTTTTGTCTGAAAGAGCACACTAATACTGCATACAGGTCTTTGCGTGTTTCTGCTGAATTGGGAAATAAGCTGGCAAGGTCCATGTACTGCATCCAGCATTCCTTTCAGTGAATAGTCACAGTATTCAGGCTGGCCTGTGGTCACAGTCCTAAACAAAAAAAAAGCTAAATGTGTCTTGGCAAGCTGCTACAATGGAAAAGGAGCTCAAAGCTGTGTAACAAATGTAAAAGTTACATCCCACAGACTTCCAGTGAAAAGAGAGTTGCTTTTAAGTTATTCTTGAAAATAGCATCTCCTGCATCAGCTTGAATGGTCCTGTCTGCACAAGCATTCAGATAACAGTGTGTTTTATATAATAATTTTAAAATATTGAAATGTTTTTTAAAAATTTTTAATCCAATCTATGACTACTTAGCCTGTGGACATTTCCTCAAGGCTATTGTCTTCTAATTATCAATGAATCTCTTAAGTGAATGCA
>NW_008604806.1:13887-31495 GCF_000691845.1 Merops nubicus
ACAAAATAGCCTGCCTGAAGAACCCAGGACAACTTCATAAGTGAGTGAAAAAGGCCCTAAATGGCAGAGGCACTGTGAGATTAAGCTCATATTTTGGCTTCTGTCCTGTCAGGCACATGCTATGGAAAAGCAGGAAGAGAGGAGGAAATAAACTGCTTGATTTTTGACCAAAATAAAACTTTGTTTTGATAGAGTTTGACTTGGCCTGAATTATCTTGGTGCTGATATGTCCTTTAAATCCCGCTGATTCATTTTTTGGAACGTAGAGGGTGGTATTGTTGATTTGCATAAGAGCTTTGAAGCTTTGATATACTCCCTGGCTTTGATAGATTTCTTGTTTGTTTGGGTCAGTCCATCTCGAGGCAGTTGCCCTTCCACCTTCCGTCTTTGAGCGCTGCAGTAGCTGTGCCTCCTGCACTGCACATCCTTGTCCTTGTGCCCGTGGGTGTGCTTCTGTCAAAGTCACTTGAGCAGGCTAGTTCTTTCATGTTCAGCTACTCTGTACCCCTCTTCCTTCCCCGAGCACTCACAAGCAGCCTCTTTATAAACCAGTGCTGCTGTTTCGTGACTGGCAGAAACAAGGTCAAAGCTAAGACATCTCCATGAATACTGGCAAACAGAATAGGAACCTTGGAAGCCTGTCCAGCTCCTGGACTAAAGCCGTTTGCTGTGGTGATCCACCAGAAGGCAGAGGGCTGTGCTGTGTTTTAGGGCAACCATGGGGAAAGTGGCTGGACTGAACTAATGCACGCACCTCCTTCCTTAACAAGAGGGGTGTTAAGATGTTAAGAGAACATCTTGTGTTCTCTTTAAGAGCTGTTTTTTCACTTGCTAAGCACTATCTCTTTTCTTGTTCTTGTTCTTGTTTTGTTTTGTTTTTTTTTTTTGTAAGGGGTAGGGGTCATATAACCACTTGAAAAATGGGGCAAAATTTCCCACCTTAAGTGGTTTTTTCCTGTCCTTTCTGTTCTACAGTCAATAAGTGCCCCAAATAAGCCTCTCTGACTTGTTAAAGTAACCAGCACCTTGCCTTGCTAAGGGACCCAGCTGCAGGAATAATTGCAAAGAGAAAGGGAAAGAAGCAATCCTTCATGGCTGGAGTATGCAGGCCAAGAAATGCTGGACCTAAGTTCTAATAAGGGAGGTTTGGTTTGGACATTGTGTGGAAAGTCCTGTTCTCAGAGGTTGGTGTTCACAAAGAAGACAGAGTAGTCCTATAAAAATATGCTTTATTCAAATAAAGGTGGAGTCCATGGGCATATCCTGGTGGGGTTTCTCAAAGCTGGGGGGGACAGCCTCCTTTTTATCCTGATTCCTGGCCGCATATGTCCCTTCCCCTTTCCCCACTGGCTGAGGTACTAGGGGAGTACAGACTGCCCGGTCTGCCTACTGCACATCCCCCTTATCATGTACCCCCCTTCACATCAGGCATTGCATTTATCATTAATTCATTCTAAGACTCCCCTGGGAGGAGGAGTTATTCTGTATAAGTCCATTAAGCACGCGTGCTGGTTCCTAAAGTTCAAAAGTTCAGGCTAGCCAAACTTCTTGAGGTAAGTAACAGGTTTTGTTCAGTTTCAGTGAAGTTCTCGGGTTCTTCCCATCTCCTGTGGTTCTTTCCGATAACTTCCCAGACTCTTCTTATCTCTTGTTTGATTATCTCTTGTTTGGTTCTTCTATATGCAAAGTGGCCAGTTTATCACTTTGGGGCGCCAGTAATTGTAAACACAAACATTCCTTCCTCTCCACCCTACAAACTGTCCCCTTATCATATGAAAAAAGATTGAAACTTCCCTTATTGTAAAGGCACATTCTGTTCTATCAACATCAAGCACCAGGCTCTAACTGTGAGGACCTTGGAGGATGTAGAGTTAGCTGTGTGTGGAGAGACTGTGGGTTGTTTCTGCTGGGTGGGTTTTTGGAGCAGGTTTGGCTGACACTTGTTAGGAGCACAGAAGGACAGACTAGATGAGCTCTCGAGGTTGCTTGTTGCTCAGTTTTCTGTACAAATTAATGAGTTAGCTGTGTCCTTTAATTTACAATTACCTCTGGGACATACTGAGATTCATGCTGAAAGTGGTAAATACTTTTATAGACATTATTTTCACTATATAGGTATGTGGCACAGAAAACACACTGTCTAAACTATTATGTAAACATTTTTGACATAATCTGAGCAGAGCTGACACTACTCTAGTATCTTTGTGCTTGGATTGAGTTTTGGCCTGCAGATTTGAGCAGAAAAAGATGGAAATATTCTGTCATTGTTTGGGCTCAGGAATGTCCTCATTCTTTCTCAGCAGCTGTCTTCTCAGGAGCAAATCATATGAGACCTATGAATTCTCACCATCATTTGTTGTGATAAATGCTGAGACTTTTCTGTTAATTGCTGAATTTGTAGCATTCTCAGATGTGCCATTTGATGCAGAACATTTCATAGTTCTGAGGAACTTGAGTATTTTGAAGAATAGCTCTGACTTCAGCAAGAGGAAATGCCTCTAACTGCAGAATAGACTGCAATAACGTCTTGATATAGTGTAGGCAACTTTAAATAGTCCCTTTTGTTCTGAACTTTTGATGCCTTATATAAGCTGGTAGGGCATGGAACAAAGATTTATAATAATTGTGTCTGTTTAAGAGCAGTATTTGTGTTGCTGGAAGTACTGATGGATATCTCTTCTCATCACTAAACGTTACAGGAAGCCTGGGAATGTTTTCTGAGGGTATAATTTACCTGAAATTCATGATTTCATCTTGATAAAAACAAGATGTATATCACATTGTCTAATTTATAATCTGGTGTATTGACTTGAAGTAAAAGACTCTTTAGCTTCTGTATATTGTTATACTTTAGCAAGCTGAAAGAAGTCTGCTGATTTACAGTTGAGAGCATCTGACCTTAACTGTTCAGGCTGTCATTAGATGTTCTGTACTCTTAACAGTATGTTCTCTACTGGAGAAATTAAATGGATGAAAATGAAAATTACTGAAAGTATTGAAAAGGAATTGAAAAATTCACCCTGCTGGAGTGAATTCCTTCTCTGGTGTAAGTGGCACAAGCTATTTTCTTTCAGTAGTAGCTGTTGCATTTAAAACATAGTCACGTTTGTTATGAAGCACAAGTCTTGAAACCTCACTGCCTGTCCTTTGCGCTGCCCTGAGATTGCTGCTGAGCTAGATGACTCTGATTTCTCACTGAGGTAAATGATCTGTGGCACCAGGCATGTGGTGATGTAAAAAGTGCTTGTGTGATCACCTTCCCGAGGAGTCAGCCTAATCCCAGCAGTTCCCTGGAGGAGCAGCAACAGAGTCATGCTCCTGATGCCCATCACCCTGGAGTTTGCAGCTGGGAGACAGGTAGTTCTTGAATACCTGAGCTAGCAACGTGGGCTCTGACAAAAGTTATCACAAGGAATATGTCTGTGACCTTTTTGCCACTTCTAAGGAGCTAGACTTCTTTCTCTAACCCTTCTCTTCAAACAGTTGCTACTGTGTTGGGGCAATCAAACACTGGGGCAGCTGTGGCCTGTTGCAGTCTTCCATGGCTAAGTCTGGAAATGTGGTGGGAAGCGTTAAGGAGCATGGTCATTGTTTTTCAGAGACCTGCCTGCCTTTAGTTGGCAGAAAGAAGTTTCTCCTTGCAGCTGCTGGGATTTTTCAGGTGGAAAAAGAGAAATTTGATTACAGATGAGTTTTATTTGATGTAAGAAATGCAGTAATGTGTTGAAGGCTGTAATGTGAAAAAGGAGAGAGGGTATTGGGGTGTGGGCATTTATGATAAAGAGTAGAAGTTGCCATAAAACTGATGAGAACATAATAGTAACCTGCATCTGGTCCAGCTATCTATTTATAAATGTGCTTAATTTTAAAAATGAATATTCCGGATTCTTGAGCCTAAAATATGTGTGAGTAGAGGGACACATTCTAGTTCAGGGTAGGAGGTGTAAAGTTGCACCTCAGATACCTGATGAGGACTTTGTGTTTCTCTTTCTACTATGTTTCCTCTTTTCTTAAAAGTAGCCTTTTAAACATGACATGTTATTGCACAGGGATCATCTGTAACACTTGTAGACATGTGTTGTTGAAAAAAAGCTGCCCGATACTTAATGTGGTAGAAGCTTTTTTTTTTTTGTCCCCTACAATTTCTGTGCACTCAAGAAATTGGAGACAACATTCCCCTGGTCATCCAAGTTCCATAGCCTTTTGCTGACCATAACCATAGCCTTTTCTTTCTGTTGTTTATCTGAGCATCTTAGGAGAAGATGAATATAGCCAAGGGTACTGCTCATGGAAGGTTCCCTGTGGAATTGAAGGCTGGCACTCACGATACGTGAAATGCTAAAATAAAACTGCACTGTCCCCTCTACGAAGGCCAGTACTGAGCTGAGGGGTCACATTGGACATGAACTGCTGAGGATTGCAGAAGAGTCATTTACATGAATTGATTTTAATCTACCATTTTATTGCCTGAGGTCAATAAAGGTAAAGTGATGTGTATTGAAGGCAGGGAAAAATAATCTTATAAGTTGATGACCCGTGAATCAACTTTTACAGATCAGGCAAGAAATGAAGCTATAGTTGTAGTGATGCACCTAGGGAAATATGTACCCAGTGTGTAATTGTCAATAAAAGGCAAATTGAGTCCTAGGCTGGACATTATTAGGAAAGGAATGGGGAGGAGTAGCACAGAAGCCACCTCAGTGCTGTGATGTAAACTCACAGCATGCAGTGGCCAAGCTGCTGGTGAGACCATAGGAATTTCATGCAATATTAGATCTTCAGGAAGACATTTTCTTTTCGTTCTTTGTTTTTACCCCCTCACCCCCACGTGTAATTGTTTCATGTAAACTATGTAAATTTATAGGGCTTTTTGTAGAGGATTGTAGAAAGTTTTCATTTATGTAATACTCCTACATCTGTCAGGCTGTCCAGTCCAGTAAACTTTCCAGGATGGGGAGTTCTTCCAAGTCTTGCATTTAACAAGATGCCTCACAGAATTACTGCTTTTCATATAATTTTATTTGTAGTCACATTAATGAGCTGAATATGTTCTTTAATGCACGGCACTTAAATTTTTCCAGAAAAGAAGAGTTTATTGTGCACTCATAGCTGGGAAAACGATACTGAGTTACTAGGCTTTTCCTGGCTGACCTAATGGTTTGTTTTAAAAACCAGGATAAGCCCTTTAGTCATCTAGGTCGTTCAGTAATCTATAACGTTTGCTAAAAGATTAGGAGAAACTTTGGCAGGCGATGGCTGGCAGTTACAATTTGTGCAGGTGAGCAAATGCAAGTGAGCACATTATGGCTCTCACTGGTAACGCTGACCAAAATGAAGTCACTATGTGCTAAATCATCCAGACAGATCTGAGGAGTTCCGGTGTTGTCACTTCATGTCTAGGTATGAAATTTTCCCAGTGCTGGTGCTGTGACAGGCAGCTGGCCAAAACACTGTGTTGTTTGTTGGAGTTATTGCATTTTGCTGTGTGTCTGCTGTGTTCCAGTATGTCCAAGGTGTGCATGGGGAGAGGGTCCAGACGCGGAAACTTGCCTCCATCTTCAGGTGCAGGGGCTCCCTTTGAGAGTCCTCAGTGTGACCTGTGGCAGCAAGAAGGGTGATGGCTTCTGTGTTAGAATCAGACCACGCCCTGCAAAACGTGTGGGCCATGGCAACCTGCAGTGAAGGCAACAGGAGGGAACTGCTGGAAGGAGAGTGTTACTGCTGCTTGTGGTGCTGGAGCAAGTTAATGGAGATGTAAGAACCAGAGTCAGAGGAGCAGGAGGTGAGTGGCAGGACAACAAATCCAGACAACAGAGAACTGGAGGAGGAATTACAATTTACTTTGCAGGTACTTTTGTTAAGTTCAAGAATAAATGCTCACTGGAATGAGACAAGTGCTGTTGGGTTGAGAACACACGTGAATAGGTCTGCAGTGCACTGTTTTCTTCAACTGTACCTCACATGATTGTCTCTTCCTTCATCCGTGCTGTTAGGTGCTTTTGGCAGTGCTTAAAATGCTTAGCTGAAGGCTGCACTGAGCACTGCAGTCTCTCAAGCCTGACGGAAACCATCAGTTCTGTACGCGGTATCCAAAAGCTGCAACTGAAATGCCTTTATTTTGACACAGACAAATCCATAGATGTATCTGCTGGTCACTGAGTTTGTATGCATGAAGAAATCCTGTTCCTATAAATAGAACAGGCTGTCCTCTTCCTTTTCCTTTAAATGCTTTTTTCTCAAAATTTTACATTTCATCTCCTGAAACCTCACACATTGTCATCTGGCTCGTTTCTCCTGGTGAGAGATCACCCCTTAACAAACACCAAAGCTCTCCTTGCTGTCACAACTTCAGGATTAATTCTCTTGCCACTCTAGGACTGCTGATACAAATTTAGGATTCACCCCACCCCAGTATTGTTCATGCTTCACTTTGGCTTGCTGACATTTTTTTTCTTTCTTTGGGGAATGTAGAAAACAAAGACAAAATAGTGACTTATAGGAGTTAGCTCACCCCCTGAGGAATTCTGTGGGGCAGGGAGAAGACATGCAGCCAGAGAGCATCCTCTCTGCTGAATTTAAGGCATGTGACAAGCAGAGAAAGGGGTGTGAGTACCTCCTGAAAACTATGAGAATCTGTCACTGAAAATGTTACAGTCTCTGTTTGGGCACTGCTTATCTTCTCCTGTTTGTATCCTGATACTCTTCCGTTTGATCCTTTGCAAGTGTTTTAGTCTTTACCTTAAAATTCTGAGAAAATCATAATTGTGTGTTGTCTTTTTCAGTATGGACACAGTCGAACAATTAAAACCTTTAGGCACCTTTCTATTTTACTCCATGTCTGAAATCCTACTTCATCTTCTGATTTTACTGCTTCTCTGAAGTTGTTGGTTTGAATTCTTTAGTATATTTTTCTGTGCCATGAGGTGTTTCCTCAGTGGAACCATGAGATGCTGTCTTTCATGCAGGGCCATATTTTACTGCTTCTGTCACTGTAAAGAGAAAATGGAGTGGTATTGTATAGTGACTCGAGTTGTCTAAATAAATGGAGAACATCTCTCAAAGTCCATACCTGTGGAAGGAGCCTGATTCAGAGCTGCCTCCTCTGAATTCCTTGAGGTGTTTGTGTAGAGCTTTGTTAATTTTTGTATTGAATTACTGTGTGTGCACTTAAAATAAAGCTAGTAGCCACTTGGAGATACTGGTCTTGGTGACTTTGGTTTCCTGCTGCTTCTTGCAGATCGTAAAATTTCTGTGAGTAATCTGCAGGGCATTTCTCTGTTCTTTTGTTTCTAGCCTACCCACTTCTGAACCAGAGAAATGAGGGAAAACAGTGCCATTTCATTAACTTCCACTAGTCACTGATGCTTTCTCCTTGACTTGGCTCTTGCCTCTTTATGAAGTTCTTGACAGCTGACTCTTTGAAGCTTCATATTGTTGTCTTTTTTGGGCTGGAGCCGTGGGAACCTTTGTCAACATGCTTCTGCCTGAAGAGGTCAGTCCCCCACACCTAGCCAGGTTCAGCTGAACTTTGGGCACCACCTGTGAGACACTGAAGAGGCTGCCTGAACACATGGCTGGGGCCAATGTCTTCTGGAGGTGGCAGGGCATATGTGGAAAATTTTGGACAAGCAGGTAGCTTTTCTGCTGCAGATTCTGCAGACCTGATCTCACAGCAACCAGCTGAACCTCCTGAAAGCATCAGTAAAAATGCTGTGGAGACCTGAGGAGAGAGTAGCTTACCTCCATCTGCATCCATGTTGTGATAACATACATAAGTGTGATAAGAATTCACCAGTTCTCTGTGTGGGGCTGTAGCTTTTTTCTGGAGCAGGAGATGCATCTTTTCTCTACCCAGACAATCATTTTGTCTCTTGAGTCTCCTCCATGCTTGTGGGCTGTGTGTTCCTTCCTCCACATTGACTACCTCCAAATGTGTTTGGCATCTGCTTTTTTAGCTCTGAGAATCTGCTTTATCATCCCTTTGTTGACCTTAAAGATGAATCTAACACTTCATAACACCCAGCAGAAGGTTTGGATCTTCTCTGTTCCCAGTTTCTCTCAGCAGTGCAACAATTATTCTCTGTTCAACCATGGATGATGAATAACATGTTTGTACGCAATAGTGGCTTGCAGTGCTGCTTCTTTTTAGACTTCCAGACTAATGTATAAAACAAACATCTGCCTACTGCTCACTTTAAGATGACCGCCAATGTGGAAGGAGTCATCCTTGTGCCACCAAAAAGAAAGGTTACTTTGCATGCACTGGCAATAAGCTGCATAGAGAAATGGACCTAGATTTTAGTTAGCTGGCGTGGGAGAAGCAGAGTTGTGAAATCAGAAGTCAGTGAGCTGAAGAAGAGGGAAGGAGGGGAACATTATCTGCTGTTGATGGCACTAGCACATGCAATTAGTAACAGCAGTGGGCTACAGATGAGAAGCTTGAAGCACGTAGGATTTTTTTTCCAGATGTGCAAAAACCTCCTCTGTACAGCAGCAGTTGCTACTGGCAAATGATCTTCTCCCTTGGCACAAGGAGAGAGAAGTCTCCGCTTCCACAAGAGAGATAAGGGCCTAAGCACGTGTAAGGCTTCATGCATGAACTGGTGTGGAGCAATTCTGAAAGAAGGAGGACTCTAAAGCCATTGCTCCATGGTTTGCTAGTCCCCAATTAATGCAGAGTGGTGAGAATGAAATAAAGAATCCCTTGTTTTCGTTGCACAGCTTAACATCGTGTAAATCCATGGTAAGAAGATGTGGAGAATATCACCCCCATGAGAAATGTTTTTTTTCAAACATGGGCTCACTTGAAAATGTGCCTTGTAGAGCTTGGGTGGAATTCTAAACCTGGTGCTTCCACAGTGGAAGAAATCATTAGTTGCTCTTGACTTCTAAAGCTGCCTGGAACTGCTGACCCTTAATTTCATCTCCTTCATCCATGTGTGTGACAATAACGTGTTTTCTCCCATTTATTCCTGTCACATACACTAGCTTATAGAATAATTGGCTTTCAAACATGTCCATCTGCTTTGGTTACATCAAAGAGCTATTTTGGACTTCAGACTGTTTAAAATATCTTTTGAAACTTAGGGGCTCATTTTGGTGCTTATGGAGAGAGCGTGTAGGAGGGCATGGCTTGCCGTAAGCCTATAATGCATTGAAAAAAAACTCTCCTTGCTTTGTCATCTTAGTAACAAAACAAGATGGAGCTCATGCACTGCAAGAAGTGTGACAGTCGTGTATGTTCTCAGACCTAGGGGAGAGCAAATGTAGTTAAAAAGATGTGTTCCTGATTTTATTTCACTCCACAGGATTTTGTTTTTGTTGTTTGCTCTTCACAAAGTCCCTTGTTTGTGAAGACTCGCTCACAGCCCTTATTTTATTTCCACAGTTTGCAACTTCATGTCTCATGAAAAGTGCCTCAAGAATGTCAAGATACCATGTTCATGTGTTGCTCCCAGCCTTGTAAGGGTGAGTAAGCACATGCTGCCTTGTCTGTTTCTTGGTATAATGGCACAAATATATTCTTGATGAACGTGGTGTGGTACAGAGGTGGCTTGTGGTGATGCTTAAATTAATTGTGTTAGTTGCCAATGAGTCTTTTGTAGCTGCTCAGCATCAAAAAAAAAAAAAAAACAGTTGCATTTCCTTTGAAAAGTCCCTGGTATGGGCAGCTGTGGATAGTGTCTTTGAAGAGCAGTTATTTGCATTCTTCAGATAGTACTAGATGTTCTTACTTGTGTGTCATTATCTGGAAGCCTTGCAATAATGGAGTGAGGTTACTGATTGATATCAGTGCTCTCAGAAAATCATACCGTGTGCAATAGTAAAGAACTCTGTACACCACCAAAGTTTTTACAGCAATTATGTCTTGCTGGGAAAATGCTAAAGCTTCTCTGTGTAGAGAAGGGGCTTTGTTTGTCTTCTACTCATTGATTCCTCTAAGCTGTTGCTTGTTTAAGGTGTCAAGAGAATAAAGTTATTGCATTAAGAGCATATGATTTCAAAGCCAAAAAATCAGAGGGCAGGACTTCAATTGATATTAATAATGATTTTTTTTTTAATTTTGGTAATTAAGTACTTGCTTTCAGATGCCCTGTGACTTTTCCTGCCACAAGACTTCATGCTTAAGGGATTGCTTTTAAAGGACGTGAAAGATGAATCAATTTTAAGGAAGAAAATAGTGTACAACTAAGGTATTGAGAAGGTAAATTGAGGAGAAAACAAAGTGTGTTATTCACCTGGGAAAGGATGACAGAAAAGGGAGGAAGGAGATGAAAAATTTTCTAGAGAAGTAGTAAAAGACTTTACAAGGAGTGTTAAGGAGCCATACACAGAAGTCACATGAGACTCAGCTGTAAAATCAGAATCGTGTGCATTACAGGCCTCACTGACCAGAAGCACATTCATGGGAACACACTGTAAACCTGGGAAGCTATGAAGGGGAGCCAATTCCCTTTTTGGTATCCCAAAAAACTTCACAAGTTCCTTTATGTTGTGGAAATCTCTGTGAGAGGTAAGACAGAAAAGTTTAGAATAATATGTAATATGAGTGACAGAAATTGAATTGAGAGAAATTAGTTGCTTGTTTTTCTTAAATTTGTTTTGTCTAGGTGATAATGCTGTTGGGCTTTGCTATGCACTTCCTATTCCCCACATACTTTTCATCTTGAGAGGTGTAATTTATGTGCCAAAAAGGTGTCTAATACATAGAAAGCTGCCAGTGAAATAGTAAAAGATACTGCTCTGAGTCTTAGAACCCATAGTAAAGGGACATGTAGGTGGTGAGAAATGCTATTACTAGAAGTTAACATCTACTACTGTTTCAGTGTACTGGTGATCAGGCATTGTAGCAAGGGAAGAGGAATGGGGAGTCAGATGGTATCTTTGCAGGGGTCTTTGTGGGCATGATACAAATCCAGCTGGCAAACATTCATTTGATTCAGAGTGTAAGAGCTGTAAACATTTGTGATTGCTTCTTTTGTGAATTTACTTTCAGGTTAATTAATTGTTAAAAATAGTCTTTGTTTCTTTGCTTTTGCATGGTAAAAATCCTGCATTTAAACTTACTGATTTTTCCTCTTGCATCAGTCATGGATGTCAGTGTAGTTACTTTGTTCTCTTGCCCGTCTCTTTTCTCCACCTGCCCCAACCCATGAATTTTACCTGTTTGTTTAGATACAAAATCTAACTCTCCTTACTATGAAGTAGAATTTATCTGAGCGTTACTGTCAGCCCTCGAAGATGTTTGCAGTTCAGTTTTCATGTGTTTGGCTGCAAAGAGTCTACAGCATCATCCTTGTGGATGATGCTATAACAATGATGTTTTGAAAATATTGGATTGTGCTGTTCTTTCTGGACAGCCTTGTCCTCCTTGACATGGTCGTCCAAGTTGCATTAATCCTGGTCTGCTATGCAAGTGAAGTCTGCCATGTGGGAGACATCGTTTTGCATGCAGGCTCTGTTGAAGTAAATATTGAACTTGGCATTTGCTTAAAAACCATAACAGACCAGAAACCAAATGATAATCATTTATAGAATGTGTGGAAGGTTTATTTTCTTAATCTCCTTGCTCTCCTTTCAGATTATTTGTTATTTATTTATTAAAAGATCTGATGTATGAGGGAACACTGGTTAGTTGATTTGTCTTGTGATAGTTCCTTCTAGTATGTCAGTATTCAGTGTATTACAGAAAGGAAATTTATTAAAAGTTCATCAGAGCATGTGTCATTTGATACTAAGTCAAACTGTCAGAGAATAATTTTTCAGCAGATGTTTCATGGAAACTTTTATTTCTGAGAGTAGGGTTTCCTTCCCAAGGTCAAATTAAGGCCCACAGAGTCACACGTGTGCCATGACTGCATCCAGCCTCACAGCATTCTTGATGAATTCACTGTTAAGGCTGGCCTAAGAATTTTTTTGCACTACACTTAATCATTATCACCTGCTTTTGGTATTTCAGACTGGATCAAGGTCATGATGTTTCAAAACAAGACTTCATGGATCATTCTTCTGAATAAGTTTTGTGTTTTTATGGTTTGCAGGGGATATGTTTTGTTTCACTGGTAAGCTCTCATCAACTTTTCCAAATTCAAACCCTCTCTTCCCTATATTCCTTACCTCCTCTGAGGTATGTGTAAAAACAACAAAATGTAATAGAACAAAACCAAAAAACAACCCCCCAAACAAACACCCAACACCAAACAAACCCCAACATAACAGTGAAAAAAAAAACATCTTTGATTAGGTGTATAATATGAAGTTTTATTTTCCCTTGTTAGGTTGGAATTGAATTTACTCTTTTTTTACTATTTTTTTTATTAACTATTTTTATTTACAATTTTTATTTTCCTAAGATTTGCCATGGGAGTGTCTGTGTGTTTTCTGTAACTGTTCTTTTAAAACTAAATGGTAATGAGAGTACATGAAAAGTGGTTTTAGTGAAGTGAGGTATTTGCTGTCCTTGTTCTAACTCCTTGTGTTGGTGCATTGCTGTAATGACTTCTAAACACTCCGACTTCAAGAAGAGTTCATAGGCTGCTCATGAAACTTTCTTGTATGCTTTTGCTGTTGTCTAGAGGGGAAGAACATTTTTTTAAGTTTATCTCTGGCTGCTGGATTCAGTTGTGTGCAGGTGGTTATCTGAGTCAGGTCATCATGAACTGAAAGTAGGAGAGAGGAAAAAAGGATACTTGGTTTAGCTTGAGTCCCCCTAACTCCTCTTCTGTTAATCTGTTCTGTACTGAACACTTCATAACTTTGAATACAGAACAGCAGCATCTCATTTTTCTGCAGCTGAAAAAATTCTGTACTGGGACACAACTTCTTTTTTGTTTCCTTTCTCTTGCTACCTCTGTTTCCTGCCTGAGGAGCAATGGGAAGCTCCAACAAATTGCAGAAGGTCATCAAGGTTTGGTTACTGCTTCACTTGCCTTAGAGTAATAAATCCCCCAGTCTCGTTCAGCTGTCAGAACTGTCTGATGGATTTTTGTGTGACTGCCTCAGAGAGTTATTTGTAAAGAATGTTCTTGCAAATGGTTAATAGACGTTCTAACAAATGTGAAAGAGCTTGGCAAACTGGGGAGGAGATTTTGATGTGGTTGAATTGGGTGGAAGTTCTGGAGAGTACAGGGGAAAAAAATCAGACTCTGATTTTGGAAAATCATTCCTTGGTTGTAGATGCAGGTGTTGGAGGTTCGATGTCAGCATGAGTTAAAAAATGTTACAGTGAATTCTTGATGATCTTTCACTGCTTCTCCCAGCAAACTGTCACAGAAGCCAGGCTGACATGCAGTGTTTGTGAATGAGCTTGTTGGCGTATCGTTGTTACATCTCATCCTCAAATTACTGTATGCATGCATCAATCAAAGGCCTTCTTATCCTGCTCCTCTTGTGTATCTTTTTGAGGATGGTGGTGGTAGTGGAGTTAGATCTGTAACATGAACTTGACTTCAGAAAATAGATGCTTAGTATTTTTCATCTTTTATATTATGTATTATAAAAACAAGTTTGGGAAGGTTCTTCCGTCTGCCAGTTCTTCCCCTTTTATTTGTGACAAAGAGGCTTTGCTGATGGAAAAGTTTTTTGACAGGGTGGCCTAACAGCAATTGGATCACAAGCTGATCTTTTTAGTGAGGCCTATTGCAATAGGACAAGGAATAATGGTTTTAAACTAAAAGAGGGTCGATTTAGACTAGATATGTGGAAGAAAGTTTTTACAATGAGGGTGGTGAAACACTAGCACGAGTTCTGCAGAGACATGGTAAAAGCCCTATCCCTGGGCTCTGAGCAACCTGATCTTGTTCAAGATGTTCCTGCTCACTGCAGGAGGGTTGGACTAGGTGACCTTTAATTGTTCCTTCCACCCCAAACCATTCTATGAGTCTATGATTTTACGTGGGTGCTTGCTGGATAGCCCTGACCACCTTCACTGGGAGGTTCTAGTTCTTCAACACTTGACCCATACTTGTGTTCTTTCAGCAAGGCAGTTGCTTCAAGTGTAGCAGCCAGGTGACATAATTTAGAAGCTAAATGAGGTGTAAAACTGCTTGCTGGTCATCTTGGCACTGCACCAAGATTTCCTGCTTTTCCTCCCCACAGTCATAGTCGCTTGAACCCTGAGGTTAAGGGGAAGGGATAGCACCCTCTAGTTCATAAACTCAAGAGAGTTTATTGTGCACTATTAAAATGTGCAAGCTTCCTGGTAGCCTGTGAACTCCCAGACAAGCCCCACAGCTCTATCAGTGACTCTTCAGGTTCCGAAGTGGGTTGTCACTGTGTTTGTTTCTTTATCTTGATAAAAGGAGATAGGCATTGATTTCCTCTGTAGCAATAAAAGCATATAATCTCATATTATATCATATAAAAGCTTATCTTTTGCATAGCATTTTATCTTTCCAGTATAAAAAATGCTAGACCAAGCAACTCTTAATTGCAGTGGAAAGTTCTTATACAAATTGCGTTTTCTAGTAGAAGTATCATATATTCCTGATCTGAAATGGTGTGGAATTAGCTGTATAGTTCCCATCACAAAGAGTCCTTGAGAGTTTGTAGATAAGGCCTTATGTCCAGTCACAGAAATCTGCAGGATAGAGAGGAAAATGCCTGGATATGGTGAGGTCGCATATGGATGTGTGCATTATTCTCCTGCATGACCCACAATTAAAATTTTTGTAACTATTTGATCATATATCTTGTCTTCTGATATGTTGGGACATCATTTAACTTTGTATTCCTATCTGATTTCAGAAATTCCATGTGGAATGTGTACTTAAAGTTGCTTTTCAACACCAACCAATATATCTAGTGCTCAGAAGAAGAAAGTCAATTTGGACACAGCTAAGAAGTAATTGACAGGCATTGTTTTTGAAAGGAAAAAGTAGATATAGCATGCAGTCAAGGGCATGTGGTGTGTTTAAGTTGCAGAAAACTTTTGCTACTAAAACAGAGATTCCAAGCAAATAAACATGCTCTTTGTGATTGCTTCATACTAAGTAAGTAATTGAAAAGATGTCAGTACTGGGAAAAGTTGAATCACAAAGTTGTTAGCTTCTTTCAGAGAGGGTGTGGTCTAGACAATTAACCTGGGCAGAATAATCAGAGGTGTACTTAGATGTGATCACCATATCTACCTCATTAGAGCAAAGGTTTTTGGTGTCAGAGTGAACCTTAGGAGCATCAGATAAGGAAGTACTTCAGCACTGGAAACGTCAGAATCACAGTAGGTGTTCCTGTTTCTTGTTCAGAAACACTACTTTAATTTGTCTCAGCAATTTTTATTTTTTTTTTCATATGTTGAGAGCAGTCTTTGTGAAAGACCCCATGGGGCTCCCCTTGTGGGCATTTCATGAAGATGGTTGCTTCCAGGCTGGTTGGGCTTAGACTTAAAATGCCACAATATTTTTTAACTGAAGACTACTGACCTTAAGTTAAATTTCCTTTGCTCAACCTTTGTAGGCTGTTGTGAGGGTGTTTGTATCCTTATTTCTGTGTACAGTCTCCTGCCTGGAAGCTGTTCAGCCCTACATGCACTATTCTAGGTCCTGCAGCCCTGTTTTCTCAGTCTCTCCGGTGTGTTTTTTAAAGTCCTGCCAAGTGTGAGTCACTCTGATGTGATGGGGAGGGAGATACGTGGGCAAAATAATATTTAGACAAGGCCCAGGAAAAGTTTTTAGCAGGTTTTCTTTTAAGACTGCCCAAGACAGCAGCTGTCACTCTGGCATTTGGTATAGCTGTATATCCCTGGTTCCCCTTTCAGCCTGGAAGTCTTTGGCTCAGCATTCCAGCTAAAATCTTTCTTCTGCCTGGGCTGACAGAAAAGCAGCTGCGGCTGGGTGAAGAGTAGTTCTTCCTGGAGCTGTATTTTTCCCTGCTGAGGTATCCAGAAGGTTGCAGACCAGTAAGACTTGATGTGACCTGACCCTGTCCACAAACCCCAGGGTTTGGCTGGTAGCTGGCCCGTTCTTTATGTGGTGATTCCACCTCAGTGGAAGAGCACTTAAATTCATTACCTGTTCATGGCCACATGCTTGATACCCTGTGGCATTTCAGGATGAAGAACAATTTTAAAAGGCACTACTGAAAGAAAACAATTCCATCTCTTCTTTTTCTTCCAGAGTTTGGATAAGAGAACTTTGTTGCTCTTCTTTCTGTATGATGCAGGTGCACTTGCACAGATTGCAGTGAAGGGGTTAGAATCTAAGTTTTAGGTTTCTGTAGGATCAAATTTTATTACAGACTGATAGGAACTTTCATAGAAATGTGTTACATGCTGTAATGCTTTGGGTTTCTTAACAGATGTCAGGAAACAAAACAGGAGCTAGAAAGAATCTTGTCTGTGAGTGCAAAGTCATTCTGGAGCTTATGCTGGATTGTTACTACAATACTTTCCATGGATGGGCCTCTGATCAATACTGTAAGGGCACTCAGATATCATTTAATGGTATTTCTAGCACAAGTTTTCTTTGTTTTTCTGTGGAAATTGATTTTTGTGGTTTGCATAAAGTAATTTAAGTAGTTGTATTGGAAAAGTGGTTTTAAACTCTCATCAATTATTAACTTTCTCCTTGTAGGCCACCTTGTGTGCCTGTACTTTGCTGTACTTATACAGTTAGACATCAATTAAAGAATAATACATAAAAGTTCATACTCTGATGTACTGCTTTGCTGGCATTCCCGGGCTGAGTTGTTCTGTTTTGTTTTGTTTTGTTTTTTTAATGTATTGGATGAATATGATTTGATTGATGAGTTTTTTATGTTGTACTACCTATTTTACCTTTTCTCTTTTTCCATCTTATTCCCATCCCATTTCCCACCAGGCTCTGCAGTGGTTTCATACATGTCATTTCTAAAGCAAGGTAGAAAAGCTGCTCATAATAAAGTTTCTATGGCTTTTTTTTCAAAAAGGCAGAAGTTGAAGGAACAGATTTTTTTTTCCCCACTCAACTTTTCAATCAGCAAGTTGTTCCTTTCTTCTTGTCAGTGGCTTGAGACTTCAGAGGATTGTCACCAGGGTCTGAACAACAGCAGAATTTGGACTTGGTCTCCTTCCCTTGAGTCTTCTAGATAAATACAGTCAGACCCTGAATAAGTTTGACTCCTGTCAAAGTCTTTTCTCACAGTCTTTCTCAAATTAAACACTTTTTCACAAAAATCTACTTTGATCTGTGGAGTGTCCTTTTTCTTAAGCAGAACCTTTCTGTGACAATAATGAAAACGCTGCATTTCTGTGCCAGGTGTAAGGTAAAAGAGCCAGACTCCTGGCCAGGGAAGGAAAAGTTCTCTGTGTTTCAAACATGGGTTGTTGAGGGGATCAGGTGTTCATGCTGTGTGTCCAGTACAGGTTGTTTACCGCTCCATAGCTAAAGAAGGTTTCCTTTCCATCTGATCTCATGGGGAATGCTGCTGCCTTGGGGGTGGTTACTACACCTGAGCCCGGTAACCTGCATATTATTGTACAGCAAGCTGTGGGTTTTCCTTTCCCCTGAAGAAGTAGCATGAAAATACAAGGAAAGTGTGCAGAGATTATGAGCCTTGAACTTAATCTGAGATATTTTGATCCGAGTTCCCCAGGCTCTCCAGGACTTTTTTCCCCCCCAAGGATATATATATA
>NW_008604807.1:0-8706 GCF_000691845.1 Merops nubicus
CAGCGGGTGTCGCGCCCTGCTGCGGGGCCAGAGCCGGGCTTTAATTGTGGACTCTCCGCTCCAAAACTTCCAGCTCTCGGGTGGCTGGGAAGCGCCTTGAAAGAGCAGCTTCGGTACTTGCCTTGTCTCACCATTGCAGAGCGGGAGGCTCGGGGGTTTCGCTCTGGCGCAGCGGGGCCGCACTTTAGATATGCAAGAGGGTAATAAACTAAAGCCTTTGTGGCAGAGAAAGGACCCAGACCGCTTGGCTCGCTCTCCCCGCCGCCAGCCGGGGGTTCGTGCAGGCGCTGCCTGCCTTTCTCTAACAGTGAAATGAATTGGAAAGCCCTGAAGGGCTCTTGTGTCCAAGTGTTAGCGGTAGACTCTCTTCCAGCCCTGTTAAGTTGCTAAATCTAAACTAACTGAAGAGAATACTATCAGAGTTGAAGGATGGCAAATCCTTCCTCTTTTTTTTTTTTTTTTTTTTTTTTTCTCCTTTCTCTTTTTCTTTAATGGAAAACGTGTCAAGTTGGACTGACCACCCTTTCTTCCCTCTCTCCTCCTTTCTCTCCAAAGCTGTCGTGTCTGTCGATGGCAAGCCGGTGAGGCTTCAGCTCTGCGACACAGCTGGTCAGGTCAGTGAAGCCACTTACTTGATTTAAGTGACAGCGGGAGGGGAGAAGTTGTTGCGCAAAGGAGTCGTGCTAATGACTTCATGGGTTTGAAAGGATTCCCAGTGTTTGATCGTCTTAATAAACTGCTATCGTTTTCACTGCCGCTCACCCCACTGCCTTGCCTGATGTCTGCTGAAGGGTGGGCGACGTGCTGTGCTTCCAAATACAGTCTGAGCACAGGCTGCTGCTCTGCTGGCTCAAGCTGCTGCTCTGCTTAGCCTGACTAGAAAGGCTGAACATACTGGGGATTCAAGGGCCACCTGATTTTCTCCCTGAGTGATTACCACTGTCCTTATTTTTGCTAAATAACTGCGGGTTTAAGAATAATGGTGTTTGGGATGTATCCGTACAAGGCATCCACAGCTGTCGGTGTCTAGAATAAAGGCTGTGTTTTTGAACAGGCAGAAGCCTAAGGGAGTAAAAAGTCTGTGTTGTCCATGGAGACATTATATCTGCTATTCCCACTCCCTTAAAAAGTGCTGCTGCCCCAAAGCCAGAGTTCAGAGAGGCTGATGGTTCTCAGCCCCTAGTTAGTCCTATACGTAAAAAGAGTCCATTTCTTACTGCCTTGTATTTTCTGCAAGTCACTGGCTTATACTGCCCTGAACATCGTGCAGCACCACTTGACAGGGGGTGAATCTAGATAGCCAAAAGCATTTTGCTACCTAGCAGGTGTTTGAAGACAGTGGGAGTTAGTTTGGTTTCTGCGCAGCCTTGTGGATCTGGGTCTACACCCTCACCAAAACCACTCTGAAAAATCTCAGTGGCCTTAACATACAAACCTATTTAGATGAGTTGTAACTGGGCGCCCTACTTAGGAAAGGAGTTTGAAAGGCTCTGCAGTCCTAGACAGCAGTGTAGGCTCCCATGTGCCCTGCAATCTGGAGCTGAAATCCTACAAGCAGCCTTCTGTGGGTAATGATAGAAAGTAAACGAGCAGAACTCTCCCATGACGTCGTGCCCTGCTGAAGAGATGGGGTGGTACTGCAACAGCCTTGGCCGTGCGTGTTCACGTGCAGAGCGTGGCAGGTGAGTTGCCATCGGGTGACAGCCTGTGGACAGGCAGCGCCTGCGGAAACGTGACTGGGAGCTGCAGGAGGCACGGGCAGGCCCTGTCACCTCTCCCCTTCACTGCTGTTAATGGTTAAGATGTTTGCTCTGGCTGCCCAAGTGCAGCTGGGATAGAGTCACTGCCTGAAAAATGAAAGTGTTATCTAAACGGACAGAAGTCCTCCCAAATAAAAGGGACCTAGATGGATACTTTGTTAAAACTGCTGCCAAGAGATGGGAGCTAAAAAAAGCACTCCAGGCAGAGGGAAATTGAATTTCAGCATCGCCAGCCCAGAGAGGTGTAGAGTCCCAGCAGGTCGTGACCTACCATTGAAACTGTGGGAGTGTACTTGGGATATAAGGGCACTATTTCATCTTGGTAGAAACCCTTTAGATCTGGGTTTGTTTTTCAAACCCACTGAATTTAGCCCTTTTGAGGTTTCTCATGTAGCAAGAAGAAGCAATTACATGGCAAGGTGCCTCTCTGTAAACGTCCCTGTTGTTCAGATCAGCATCTCTCAGTAAATGCAGAGTTCCTCTTGAGCCAAGTGGTGAGAACTTGGTTTCATCTGAGGCTTAATCTGAGAATCAAGAGAGCTAATGAAGCTTACTTGCTTGACTCGTGTTTTATAAATTGCTGTCTCTCTCGGAGATGCTGCTGGAAGAAATTCGTTCGAGCGGAACAAGACTTCTGAGGCTTCCAGGGGGCTTTAATCTGCATATCCTGTGCCTCCAGAGGCTTTAAAGCAAAATTTCACGTCTCAAAAATTAACATGGAACTTGCAATTCAGCAGTAAACTGCTGGTACCAGAGAGATGTCTTCAGCTGTGTATGTTCTTTGCACTTTCAATTCAGAGCTTTTGAGAGCACGGGTCTGTTTTAATTAAAACGTCAGTGCCGCTGAGGCAAATCCTACCTGTTCAGGCTGCTAGTGTTACCCTGCTTTTATCCTGCTGTCAGCACAAAAGCAGCCTGCCTGGAGTTAACCCTTGCTTCTTACTGCATTCTTCACTGAGGATCAGCACGTCTTTGTTACTGTGAGGTGTTTGGCTTTCTTGTGGCTAGTTCCTGAAGCTAAAAAAAAGGCCTTGCTTTGCTGGAGTTTGCACTAAGGCGAGGGGGGGGGAGAAAAAAGGTAGCTGGGAGGCCTGTTTGCCGTTTGTTTGATGTGGCTTGGGTGGGAGGGAAAGGTAAAGCTCTTACTCTATGCCATTGGCATGTTAAGCCTGCACATTGTGAGTCATTATTACTGCCATCAGGTTGAAATCCCTGGGCACAATGGCAGGGAAATTATTCCCATATCCTGTAGGATGTTGTTAAGTAGTCACCAGTTTAAAAGCCAGTTCCAGGAAAGGTGCTGCTTATCTGCTCCCCTCCTGCCCATGGGCAGGAGGTAGGGATGTCAGCAGAGCAGCTTTGAGGTACACAGGCACTTCTCACTGGAGCTGCTCACCAACTCACCCCTGGGAGAGCTGGACCTGTGAAAAGTACCTTCTCCCTCCTATGCTTCCATTTTTGCCTTGGTCACTGGTGTGCTGTAACTTGCTGCCAGCAGCATTGCTCCCTTGCTGAAGTGGGGCAGCAGGTCCGTGTACAAAGAGTGAAGGAAGTATTTAAGCCCTTGAAAGGAGCTGTGGCGTTAGTCAGACACTCTCAGCCCTGGGGAAGCCACCACGTAGTCCTGCCTGCCGGACAGTGGCAGGGTGCCTGCTGGCTAGCAGCCGCACAGGGTGACACCTCAGGCTGAGTTCTGCTGCTGATGTTGGGTGTTCTGGGTGCTGGTGTCAGAGTGCCTGTCAAGAGGGCAGCGGGAGGTGATCCTCAGCTTCCCCAAAGGACAGTGGCAGGCTAGAGCTGGGAGCATACAACGGTGTCCTCCAGAGTTGATGGGCTCTTTCCATGGGGTGCTAATGCAGTTTCTTTCTGTGCAGGATGAATTTGACAAGCTCAGGCCTCTGTGCTACACCAACACGGACATCTTCTTGCTTTGCTTCAGCGTGGTGAGCCCCTCGTCCTTCCAGAACGTCAGTGAGAAGTGGGTTCCTGAAATCCGATGCCACTGCCCCAAGGCACCCATTATCCTGGTTGGGACACAGTCGGACCTGCGGGAGGATGTCAAAGTTCTCATCGAGCTGGACAAGTGCAAAGAAAAGCCAGTGGCCGAGGAGGCTGCAAAGCTCTGTGCTGAGGAAATAAAAGCAGCGTCCTACATCGAGTGCTCTGCTTTGACTCAGAAAAACCTCAAGGAGGTCTTTGATGCGGCCATCGTGGCTGGTATTCAGTACTCAGATACCCAGCAGCAACCAAAGAAATCCAAGTGTAGGACTCCAGACAAGATGAAAAACCTCTCCAAATCCTGGTGGAAAAAATACTGCTGTTTTGTATAGGGGTTGCACGGACCTGAGTGCTGCTCTGAGGAAATCAAATAGAGGCTATATTAGCTGAAATCTCATTCTGTGTTGTCCCGAGTGTATAGTGTAGATCTGTATGTATGTGTATATGTTGCTACTGGATATCTTGGTTGCCTTTTGAAGGGTGGCAGAAGGATTCTTAGTTAAATAATTGCTATAAATCAGGTCTGGCATACAGTTTCATGACTAAAACCTCTCATTAAGGAAGAAGAGCACCACACATTTATGAGGGTAGAAGGATTTGTCCAAAGGGTTCGACTTCTTGTGCTGTAAGGTGTGCCTGATGGGGAGGAGCACGTCAGAGGCTTTGCTGCCAGGGCTTTGCTGGAGGAACGTGTGAGTGGCAATGGAAACGTAGAGCTCTGTACATGGACGATGGAAGGGAAAAATAACACTGTGCCTCCTAACTGACATTTGTAGCTTTAAAACCCCACTCTTGTTCTCTTCTCCACGTCTTCCCAAGCCAAGGCTCTTCGGGATCGCTTTAAAAAGGGTATGCGAGGGGTGTAATCTATACACAAATGCCACGGTTGGAAAGGTCATGAGTATACCTTCAGCATGGGCTGAGGAAACCTAATCCCTTATGGAGCTGACATCTCGTCTGTCACCTTCTAACTTTGTGAAAGTCCTTTCTGTCCTCCTTCCCCTGCCTTCCCAGGAAGCCGAGTGGAAGCCTGAGAACATGACCAAGTGGTAACTCGCTACCTCGAGCAGTGGCGATTTCCTCTGTGTTTTTGCAGACACGATGACAGTTCATCTATTTCAGCTGAAAGGAATGTAAATGCCGTTGTGTTGGGTTTTTGTTTGTGTTTGGTTTTTTTTGTTTGTTTGTTTTGTTTTGTTTTTTAATGTAACAAATATCTGTGTAGCACCATGTAAACTGCATCTGGTTTTAAGTCTATGAGCCTACAGCCAAGAATTTCAGGATGCCCCTCCTTACCTTTTTAAGGCTGCTAAACAAATAAAAAAAATCAAGCAGATCAAAACCTGTAACAAACTGGACTCTAGAAACTGAGGCTGCTGTGTCCTCTTCATGATGGTGTTTTCAACCAAGTTAATGTTTCCCTTCCAAATGTTACAGTCAGTTGTGGCTGAATCTTATCCAAGCTCATAGTCATGAAATTGGTTGAGGATGCCCTGGAAATTTTAACTGATTTTTTTTTCCCAGATCAGTCCAACAGAGTAACTAAAATGTGCCTAAAATGTTCCAGAGTGATCAACATAGTGCAGAGTTAAGTGTGACCTATTGTCTAACTAAATCTGGTTCCTACTAAACTAAGCCTAATCCCGGCTGTGACGAGTTCAAGAGACCTGATGGATAACGTGACTCTCTGCAAGGATCAGTATTTTAACTTACTCTGCAGAGGACACATAGTTTGTGCTGTCTGTCTGCCTTTTTATGGCCCTGAATACTTTATTTTTCCCCCCTAGGTATTTCAAGATCAGATTTTTTTTTTTTTTCCTTCAACCATAGCCTTGAAGTGACCTTTTTCAGAGTCTTAAACTAAACTGCAGCGACAGAAAGCCAGAACCCTTTTCTCATCAGAAATGAATCAATGCCTGATACAAAGAACTGTGGAAGCCATCTGAGTTGATAAAGCTGACCATGGTTTACCTCTTGGCCCATTAAAGAAAATGACACTATATAAATGGATTCTGGACTTTTTTGGCATAGGCTCTGCAGACTATTTTTTCCTTTATAGTGAAATGAGTGCAGAATGGGTTTCCATCACTGAAAACTTGAAAAAGGGATGGAAATCTTTACCTAGGGTCTGATTCAATAAAAATGTGTTGGCTTCTGCACTGGAACAGCTTGGAAAAACATTTTCCATAGCACAGAAGCTGGATGCATTTAACTTGTTTGCGTCTGGTTGGTAATGGTTTAATGTTTACTGGTCATGAAGTTAACATCTGAGCCATTATAGTTCTTACTCGAGTGCTTTGACAGGATTTCAGATACGCAGTCATACCATCACCTTGGAGAAAAACTTAAAGCCAGATTTCTCTTGGGTGCTTTACTTCTCTGTAAAACAGTCTCAGTAGATTAAGAATGTGGGTTTGGGAAGGAGACAGGCTCAAATCGGAGCAGCTTCTGTTTGCAAAAATAACAAAATTTCTTCTGCAAGATCATACTGCTTTGTATCATGCCATACTGGAAGCAGTAGGTTATATTTTATAAGCAGCCTGTTTCATAGTCTGGAGTAGCATTACTTTTAAATGTAGCCAGCTGTGACTGTTTCTGAAAATGTGATGTATATACAACTTGTAATAGCCCTTTACTAGGTGTGTGTAAACTGAGGTCTAATAACTTTACGAATACTGTTCTACACAGGGCTACACAGGTTCTAAGTTTTAAAAATATTGCTTTTGAAATCACCAGTATTTTACAAGTGCAAGTGAGGGGGGGATGTCTCTATGTAGTCTATAATATGATGTGCCTTATAAGAAAAACCTCTCTTCTGTTTTCTAAGTGTAGGCTATATTCCGAAAGAAATATTTCATGTGAGAATGATATAAATAAGATATTTGGAAATAAATTCTGACCTGTGTATGCATCTGCCTCTGCTGCCTGCACGGGGAGGCCCGAGGGCAGTCCCTGGCCATGCACGGTGTGGGCATCTGGCCGGGAGGAGAGCTGTGCTGCCAGCATGGGCTTGCTCCTGGTGCCCCAGCAAAAGGCCTCTGGTTTAAAAATATAGAGTTTTCCCCATGCTGCCCTGTCCCCAGGGGTCTGGGCTGGGTGGGAAGGGTGCAGTGGTGAGCTTTCTGCCTCCCTGGCAGCACTGCAGCATCTTGCTGTGGCCCTGTGAGGCACAGGCAGGCTTGCAGCTGGCTCCTGAAAGCAGGGTGAGCAGCAGGAGGAACACAGCCTGGCCAGGGGCAGCTGGAGGAACACTGGGGGCATTGGGTTTCACCTGCCACGAGTTGCACAATGCATGCCCTGTGGGAGCCAGAGGACATTTTGGAGGAGCAGAACCCATTCGTTATTGGCAGCCTCTCCCTGGGTCCTGTCCCTTGTGCTAGGGCCAGTGCATGCAAGCCTTGAGGTTTGTTTGTGCCCAGCCCCTGGGTGGCCATGGCACGGGGCCTTTCTGCCCTTCAGTGCTCTTACGGCTACCCTAGGGCTGTGTTCACTGAGTGGGGCGCAGCGTCTAGGCCCCCAGGCACCCCTGCAGAGACGTGGGCTTTGCTACAAAACCACTCCAGAGAAGGATCTTTGCTCTGAACTAAGGCTTGTGAGCTGTCACTCTGGTGTTTGTTTTTCTGGGAGCTGAGTGGAGCAGACACATGGGTGGCATTCCAGGATATGCTCCCATGCTGCCTGTCTCCTGAGTCACGAGGTCGATGTATTTTCAACTGCTGAAACACATGTAACCTGCGTGAAGTGGAGGAAAGAGATTGATGTGCTGTCCCATGGTTCCTCACTGAAACGAAGTCTTGGATTCTTTTCTGCCTTGGTAACCAACACAACAAAGACTGCCCAGAGGCTTGTCAACCTGGTCATGCTGGAAACCCAGCAACCCTGCCCGAGAGCCTAACCTGACAGTTGGCTCCTTTCTGGTAAGTACCTGGTGTTGAATCACCACAGATGTTCCTGGTGCTGTTGCCTTTGAAGAATCTCTTCCACTGGGCTTGTGCACTGGGTGGCATGAAGTTGCTGTGTGCTCACTGGAGACTGAGACACCCCACCTTTGCACAGTGACTTTGCAGGCAAGCTTGTGTGCTAGGTGAGAGCCCAGAACCCGCCATTGCCAAATCCTGGTGCAGAAATCCCTCTACAACCTGTGGGGGATTACTTTACTACTGAGGCAGGCTGATGTCCAACATCTGGACAGGGATAAGGCAATTCAGGTCATCCTTTACACCAGGGTAACCTTGTGCATGTGTGTGCTATCAAAAGGCTCCTTCATCTTCCCTACTTCTGATACTGGATGAGCTGGCAGCTGAGCCTGATAAGAGCATATTGAGGTAAGGTCACTGTATGTAACGTTTTCCAGGAATGCTGAAATTGCTGCCACTTTGTGATGGATGGAAGTTCCCAAAAGAGGATTTTATTTTGTTTTCTTTCATATCAAATTAAAGTGCTCTAGGAAAAAAAAAAAAATCTTCTTTCTTTTTTCTGAAAAAAAAAAAAAAAATATCACCTTTACCACTTTCCCTGTGTATTTTGTGCATTGGACGTATCTCTAGGGTATGACTGAGGGTTGATGAAAGCTGAGATATTGACAAATATGGCAATTTTGGGAAAGGATGTCTCTAAGGAAACTACACCACAGTCTGCTTTTTATTTTCTTCCTAGGCATCAGAGAGCACCTACTGACCACAGAGAGGGAGGGACTGCTGCACGAGATGACCTTTTTGTGTGACCACATGCAGCTGACCTAATATTGTCATATGTATTATGCTCAAACACTGAACCTTGTTGAAGCATGTGAGTGCCTTTAGAACTGAGCAACCTTTCTGAGCTCTAGTACCTAATCAATGTGCTCAGAGGTTTGTACAGAAGAGAATTCTGTCAACTTCTGCTTTTAGTGTTGCCCTGGCGTGCAGCAAGGTGTTGAGGAGGGAAGAACAGCTGATCAGGAAAGAGT
>NW_008604807.1:8737-31191 GCF_000691845.1 Merops nubicus
AGAACTGGCAAAAGGACTCCTGGGCAATGTGGAGTGATAGAAACTACTTTTACCTGCTTTAGACATAAGCAGATTAAAAGCCCAATTAGAGAAATGCATGGGGAAATGAACAGCCCCAAGGTTACGTACAAAAATGCAGCCTTTTCTTTAAGAGGTCCTCAAAGCTGTGGATAGCTGGAAGCTGGGAGGAAATATTACTGCACACTATAGGGAAACTCACTCTACATTTGCTCGGCTCATACACTCTCTCCCCAAGCATCTGCACTGGCTAGGGACAGGATGTGGGATGAGGTGGACTTTTGGCATCAATCAGCACGGCTGTCCTAATTTATTTAACGTTTTTGAAAGAGCAGGATGGATTTCAGGCCAGCAGCAGGGCCCCAAGATCCAATAGGACTTTCTAAAGCTTTATCTTCCCACATTGCTGGCAGCCAGTGGGAAGATGTAATGTGATGAGGGTTGTTCATTACCCATTTAGTGCAGTCCTCCATGGTATAACCTGGGGAACAGGCAGTTGTGTAACTCAGCGAATTACCATCTGAAGCAGAGTATTCTTCAGTGTTACCTATTTATTTCCCCACACTGTTTTAACAGGATGAATAAATGAGTGATGCGTACAAAAAAAGGCATAAAGCCCCAGCTTGGAACAGTTATTTTAATTCAGCCACAATTTTAATTCAGAAAGGGAAATGTGTCTAGAGGAGAAAGCATGAGGAGCAGCCCTGCTGATCTGCACCAGTCTCCTGAGGAGCTCCCCTGGCTTTTCAGTGCAGAGCCAGGAGACCTGCAGCAGACACCGATTCAAGTGCTGGTGCTGGGTGCAAGAGTGTCCCCAAGGCATTTGTTGTTCTATAAGGTCTGTGCATTTAGGTCAGATCCTGACCTTATTATTTGGAGGTAAAAGACGAATCATTCCTCCAGGGTCAGCAGAGTTGTGGACCTGTAAAGCTTTTACAGAGCCTGAAAAAATCTCAAGCAGGGATCCCTGCTAAGCTTCTGGAGTTGCAGGTGTGCTTGTTTATTTTTCCTACCAGGGTGAGATGTCTCTGGCCCTGTGTGTGCCACGGGCCCTCTGTGGCCCCCTTGCCTGTGTTCCTGATGTTGGCCATTGTGGTGGTGCTACTTGTTAATGATGGCAGAAAACAAGTTCCAGGTGGAAATGTGCTTTTTATATTTTGCATTTCCATTTTCAGGTTGCTGATGGAGTGAGAGCTGCATGCATGGAGTCCTGTCTTCTGTCCTGGCAGGCACTTGGTCTTCCATGGTTCAGTGAGGGTAATAACACCACGAAACAGCTGCACTGCTTTCCACTGCCTCACTACATCTCGTAGGCTTTTGGCAGAGGAACTCCAAACAAGATTTATCTGAAGGCAGTGCTTGAACAATAGCCCCCTCCAGTCACCCTCTCTTTCCATGGCCACCTCTCCCCCCTGCGTTTCTCTCTCTGCAGGCAGTTTTCTCATTTATTTTTAATTCAAATCGGCACATTGCCCAAAGCCTGTTGCTCAGCATTTTTCTGCTCCCTGTATCCTATTCTTCCATCTTTTCAGCTCTGTCATGGCCTTTCCACATTTTAATTACAAGCTCAGCAGGCTTCAGGCTTCCCTGTTCCTTAGGGCTGGGCAAACACACTCCTTTTTCTTTACCATCATTTTTGTAATCTGCCGCAACCCACCTGAGTGAATCTGGGGAGAAGAGAGGCAGCATGTGGCAGAGCAAAGACTGGAGGCTGGGTGGTGATGGCAAGGGGGTGAAGTCTTTCCCACTGTTGTGGTGGTGCTAAAGCAGCACCGAATGCCTGTGTGCGGGGCGGCTCTCGACTTCTTGGGGCGTGGGCGCCTGCATCTGCTGGTCTACAGGCAGAGCCCTGGCCATTTTCGAAGGGCTTTGAAGTACCCTCTGACAATCTCCTCTGGGAGATAAGAGGTTGCAGGGAGAGGAAGGAGTTCCTGGAAATGGTTTCAGCAGCACATATGTTTATCTAGGCTGGGTAACCCAGGAGGTCAAAAGCTGGGCTGCTAACACCCGAGAAGATATGCAGGGATTCAAGCAGAAAATGCAAAGTAATGTAAAACCATGGGTTTTTAAAGTTTAAATCCATCATTTTTCGAGCATCTGACTCAGACCTGCTGTTGTACAAGGCAGACATTGGTGGGTACATCCCTTCTTGGTCCTTTCAATGTCTGCATGGAGCTGTTATTCATGTATCTGCCTTCTCCCACGCCAATGCCGATTGCCCACATGGGAGCCCAGGACAACCAGCCCCAGAGGTCCCACACCCACTGCATAAAGAAATATTTGTTTTTCTTAATTTTAAACTGAGTTCCTCTTCATTTCTTCATACGCCCCCTAGATTCAGCATTGTGGGAGGTGGTAAAGAGCAGTTTACAGGCAAATCGATGGTCAGGTGACCAGATACATGCCAATGTGACTTGACCTACTGCCTTTTCTGCTTTGTAAACCACCACTGTGTTTGCTTTTTTTCTCCTCAGCTGAAGGATCCCAGCCTTTTTTAGTGCCTCCCTGTAGAACAGTCACTCCATCCCTTTGATCATTTCAGTTGCTGTCCTTTCAGGTCTCCCTTAACCCCACTGTCACACACCTAGTGTTGGGGAGCAGAGTCACAGGGAAAGTCTATGCCCCATGTTTTGCTTTTTAGCACTCTTTGTGGTAACGCCTAGCATTTTATTGGTGGTGTTTCAACAAGCTTTAGTGTTGAACTTTGTCAAAAACTTTCTGTAAACCCAGCCATATCATATTCCTGGGAACCCCATTGCCCTCAAGCTTACCTTCACCCCTCACAACTGCAGCAGCTTTCTAGGATTTCCCTTTGGAGAAGGCAGACTGGTGCTTTCCCAACAGACCATATTGTCCATGTGGTCCGTTCTGTTGTTTTTCATTGTAGCATCTCCCCTCCATGTGAACATACAGGAAAGAGCCTTTCTCGTGAGAGCAGTGCAACACTGCGAAAGAGAAGCTGCCCAGGGGTTCCTCTGATTCAAATCCTTTTATGAATCTGAGTTCTTTTCAAGGCTGTAAGTCAAGTGACTGCTTTCTGCATCATCTCCTCCATCTGAAGGACATAGATAGTGAAAATTTCTTATTGTACTGAAATACTATAAGGCTATAGTATGCTAGGACAACATTTTCAGATGTGGCATGAGTTTTTGGCTACTTTGGTGGCTAGCTCACCACGGACTGTTCAACAGGTTTGCTGATCACCAGCCCAGTGGAAAGTAGGCCCCTTTATCATTATTCCAGGTCTGATTGCACAAATCCCCAGCTGCAGTTGGCCCTTAGGAGGGCACAAATGTTTCAGATACCTGAAGTAGGAGGCAGAGCAGCAGCAAAAAATAATGTTTTCCTGCCAAAGTGCTTTGAGAAAGGGTTCTCCATGCCGTTCTTCAAAGTATACCTTAAGCCTGATTTTTGACTCATTGGATAAATATTTTGTGCCATTTGTCCAGTTAGAATGGAAACTCAGTAAATTTTATCAAAATAATATTGAAAATGTTCCCATAGTAAATCAGGGGGGTGAAAGGCATTTGTCCCGATGTAATGTTTGTAGTGGGGTCACAAAGAGCAGATCTGGGCTAGTAATTTTAAAATATTCCCAGTTTTCTGGGAGACTATGATCCCAGGCTTTCAGCAATATACATCTGCTGTTGCTTGACTTCAGGCAATGGGGCTACTTTATATAGTGTTATTTCCAGGCTAGGAAAAAATGGAGTCTGATATTGTAACTGCTACTTTAGCAGGAAAATGCAAAAGGTTGGACTCTAAGTTTTAAAGAGATTAAACTCCCTCTTGTCGCACTGGGAGCTTACTGTCAGGATGCAAGGTACAGCCTGCAGAGAATCAGACATTTTACTCCTGTGAATCCAGAGAAGCAAACATTACATCCCATGCTTTTGGTAGCAGCAACATCAAAATAATGATGAGAAACGGGCAGGAGCCACTTGGCAAGCCTGATGACAGAAGGATGCCTTGATAAGCACCGTTATTCCTTGGGATTCAGTCCAGATTTTGGGAGTTCTTAATCTGAAGGGTCAGTTAAATCAGTCAGTAAACCACTTTAAAGTGCCACAGATTGGTCTTAATTGGGACCAGGTTGTTCTAACTGGAGGCTGTGTTTGCTGGTAAAGCTTTCTGGTGTGAACCAGGGCTAGCCAACCAGGAAACAGCCACCCCAGATCATCGTCGATCTGCAACAGTTCTAAGTGAATCAGCATGTCACAGCAGCTTTCTTATGGATCCTTTGTGTCACTTTACTGTAGAGTTGAGAGTCTTAATATTTACGAGGCCCAAAATCTGACCTACGCTTTGAATGCAGATGACCATGGAGGAGAGAGGGACACAGAGAGAGAAATGGAAGTGGCAGTGAATAGGGTCAGGGCTGCAACCAAACAGTGCCCTGGGGCTGCTGGGGGTCTTTGCAGTCATGACAGTTGTCATTTCTGTAGTAAAAGGGACAAAAAGGTGTTTGAGGCTGGCGAGTGCTCCATCCTAGAGTCCCAGTTTAACACAAGCGCCCATTTGCTTTGTAGTCCAGTCTATTGGCTTCCAAGGGTTGTTTCCACAGTGAGGACAGTGGTTGCTGTGCAGGTTCGCATTCGTTTTCCCCTGACACTTTATATTTCTCACCTAGGCACTTCTGTTTCTGATTAATTAGCAATCAAGGCGGAAAAAGGATAGCACAATCTGGTGCTTACAAACATTTTTGTCTCGGTAGGTGAACCAGAG
Organism: Merops nubicus; assembly: GCF_000691845.1. Taxonomy (NCBI): domain Eukaryota; kingdom Metazoa; phylum Chordata; class Aves; order Coraciiformes; family Meropidae; genus Merops; species Merops nubicus. The sequence goes on from NW_008604807.1 coordinate 13,481, forward strand.
TGGAGGTTCTCAGGACATGTGGCCCATAAAACCCCCATGATGGAAGGACTCAGGGTTGCTGGTTTCCCCCCCCCCCTTCTCCTTTTCTCATCCTGGTTGGCAGTGTTATTCCTAAAAGTGCTAATTTCCCAGGGTGCTGCAATCAGGCTGGGATTTCTGCTTCAAAAACTATTCCATTGGCTCACCCAGGTCCCTGCAGCCAACACCTGATGCCTTTCAAAAGCAACGGCTTGAGTGGGAAAATGTGTAATAAATGGAATAGCATCGTTGATAGTAGTCATTTGGAAAAGGAGATAATCTCCTTTGTTTGGACTACCACATGTTAATGGCTGAAGCATCTGCAAGGTTTGCTCAATAAAGCTTGCGCTGAATTTGTCTCCATTGCCTAGAAAATCCCCTTTAATCTTGTGAAATGCTATCGCTGTAGTAAGAAGTATATCATGACTTACATCACTTTGCTTATTCCTCTCTATTGTCTCCATCTGATGTGGTGGCGATTTGCAAGTACTTAGCTGGATTAAAGTGTTGGGCTTGTGCGAGGGGAACCTTATGTAACAACAGGAGAAAGAGAAGAGACAATTTATTGTATCAATGTGCTTCCAGACACCTTTTACTCAGTGCTGTATTATTTTGGTTTTATTCCTCCCGCAGTAAGCTTTGCACCCAGGCAATTCAAAGCCTTCCCCTTCACCTTTCATAGTTGCTGATAAAAATTACATGTTGTTTGGTCCTTTTGGGCCGTGTGTTGACACACTGGTTAAATAAAAGAGTTCATCGATTTGTGATCCGTTTGGCAGTGCTTGAAGATGAGATTGCTCTGACTGGGTAGCTTAGAAAAACCTTAGCTTTGTGTGCTTTTCTAAGCAGGCAGATGAAGCTGCTTATTTGAAGACCTAGAGAGTTTAGGTGAAACGAGGAGGGAGAAAGGTGGGATTTTCCCTTTGTGGTCTGGTTCTTTGGCCTGCAGACTCAGGTCCCAAGCCTGCTCCTGGTTACACTGTGTAACTCTACGGTAACTTGATTTACAACAGTCCACGCTGGATTTAACTACCCATAATTGATTGCAGTCTGGACCTTATTATTCATTCTGCACCTAGCCAGTTTAAAGGGTCAGGGAAAATATCTGAGGAACAGAGTCGCCTTTGATCTTTGGTTTAGTATTTCTGCTACATTTTACATACACAAAGAGCTATCGTGGCCTTTTGCTAGGAATTGTATAGCAAGGAGAGGCATAAGAAGTGGTCCCTGTGACAGTGAAGAAGCTTCTGGGATGTGTGAAATGTAAAGTAGAAATGGATGAAGGGAGAAGATGGATTTCTCCCTCTGTTATTTCTACTAAGAAGACTATATGCAGGTAGAAGGAAGGAAAACAGTGAGTATATAAACTCTTTATTAGATCTTTTAATTTGAAATTCTTGGTTTGCAGTATCACAAAGAAAGACATTGTGAGCACCGACACTGTCTCTGTAATATGTAGAGGAGTAGTTACACCCAAGAATTCACACTGGCCAACATAAACCCTATCCCTGTGCTACCTAGTCATTATTCTGAGTATAACAGTAAAAAAAAAAAAAAAAAAACCAAACCAAAGCCTCAGATAAGACATCTCAGTTCACTGTTTACACATGCTGGCCTTTGTGACATGGGTGCTAATATTTAATTTCACCACTGTCCCACAGTGTAGCAGGAAGTGTCAGGAGGGTTTCAGAGAGGTGAGATGTATATCTGTAGCATCTGTTCCGGATACTCACCAGGGCCCAGTTAATAAGTTGTATTTGGCACTGTCTGAGCATAACTCGCTTTTCTTCTTTACTTTGCAAATCACCTGTAACAAAACAACGGGATGGAGACTTGAGAGGTGCTTTTCAACACCATTCATTATGAGAATCAATGCAGCGTGGCTTCCCCAGTGTATCAACAGCTCAGGTTTTCCTTTGGAGACCCACCCTCTCCAAGTTAACAGCCGTGTGGAGGACACAGAGTCTACTAGAGGGAGAGAAAGCCTTAGGTAGTGGAAGGGGTGGGCTCAGGCTTCAGAAATGTTTTACTTTTAAATCCCTACCCCTGGTTAGAGAAAAATAATTTCCATTCTGTTCTGAGATATCTTTCTGAAAAAAGTTAGTGTCAAGAAAAAAATATCACATGAGCACAGATTCTCAACAAATTCCATGTATTGAGATACTTAACTGATTAGAAAAGGAGGCTGTCTGTATAAGCTGTTTCAGACTTTCAGCTGAATACATACAGGCAATGGAGAGTGCTTGAAATTTGTACTGACATATTTATCCAGCAGCATATAAAGCACTGCTGCCCCATAAAAATTCAGTATATCTGCTGTCTGAGTACAAATTTTGTCTACTTTTTGCATACAGCTTCCACAACTTGTTGATGTTCAAGCTGACGCTGTGGAAAATTGGCTGTTTTCACTTCACACAGGGAATTAATTATACTTTTGCTATTCTGACGTGCAGAACTCGTGCCAGATAGTTTTCACATGAGATTAGGGGACTGAGCAAACCTACGAAAAGCTGAACAGCATCAGCCCTGTACCCCTGCCATATTGAGGGACAGCAATAAGAAGCTAGTTAATGTCCCCAAGAAGGTTTATACACTTTGGCTTGCATCCAAGGGCAAACATAATAATGACTGGAAAAAACACATTTGTCCACAGCCTGTGCCAAATTTTTAACTTGAAGTCCATTAATTGTTCCACGTGTCACGGGATGATGGGATGTCCCCACGGACAGATCCACAAGTCTCTGCTCATGACCACTGGGTGAGCAGCAGTGGCCCTGCCAGGTGAGTGGGATGCCTTCATCCCTGCCCTCTCATGTGTCCTGCAAAAAGGCCCCCAGCCTGCTCAGCTCAGGAGGGGCTTTGGATGTTTAGCTGTCAGCAGGGTGTGCCCAGCCTGTATTACCTGGATCCCTGGGTTACATCTATTCAGGGAACACGGACTTGTTCCCAAGCTCCCCGCTTGTGATGCTGCCCCAGCTACACCCAGTCCCTGCAGCACTACGGGATCTAGGATGCCCCAGGGGCACGCTGCAGCACACACACTGCTCACATAGCCCAGGAGAAGACGACTGCATTGCCTCACCTGGAAATAGCTGAAATACCTGTAGGCCACACATGCTCCCTCACTACTGAGCATCCTCAATGACCTTCCCTCCTTGCGCTCCAGATTTTCATCTCTGCCTCCTCACTTCTGGTCTTGCCTAACCTTGGCAGGACAGGGGCTTGGACCTGTCCTCCCCTCCCAGGGAAAACACATCCTTTCCTGGACTATGCAAGGGTCTGGATTTGAAACTTTGCCTTGTGGGGCCATTCCTACAGCTCTGGAGTGGATTTTCCTTTCCCAGAATCTGCTCTCAAGTACAGGCAGCACAGATATTTCCTCTTGTAATAAGTCCTTAAGCTTTAGAAAAAAATGCAGATTTTTAAAGGGGAAGGTTTTTAAAACAGCCACTGAACCAAAGTGTCCAAGCTGATCTGCATTTTGGTTGGTTTTACTGTCTCGGCAGGGTCAAATCCTGCTTTGGGTTTATTTTGGGTTTATATGCACATGGCTGAGGCAGTGTGCATGCCCAGCACCTGGATTCCCTGAGGGAAAGCTGGTGGGTGCTGCTTTGGTAGGAGTGCCTTGAGCCTTCCAGCTAGCAGTAGAAGACTCCTCCAGGGTGATCCAGTCTTTGCAAGAACACAGTGCAGCGCTTGGATTCTTGTGCTGAGGTTGCACTGGAGGATTTCAACCTGGGATAAAGTCTGTAGGAACATCTGAAAACACAGATGAAACCTTGTCTTTCTTTGAAAAAGAAGGGTTTCATTCTATAAGGTTTTTGTTCCTCTTACCCTGCAGACATACCTTATAGTTGAACTTGGAGAGCTGAGCAGGATTTCTCTTCCAGGATTCCCCCAAAAATACATTTCCCCATTTCTTACAAAGATTTTGAACACCCCCCAAAGAAGGATCACTGTTTGCAATAAATGCAAGATGCCCTGCCCTGAGACTCTGCCACAATGCAAACCTGCCCTATAATCCTGAAGTTTCTGCTTTCCTTTGTTTCATCTCGATGTTTGGCTGCTTGGGGCACACCAGTTTCCTGGCTACGAATGCCACTTGGCCAAAGCATGAGTGTAGAGAATTTACAGTGCTTTTTTCTTTGCAGCTGAACATCTTCATGATCATCCAGTCCCTGCATCACCTACATAGTGTTCACAACCCTTGCACAGCCAGGCACTAAAACAATAAGGAGACAGCCCCAGGCATTTTAGCCTTTGTTTTACCGAGCCAGGATAAAACAGAAAAAGCTAAAGACTCCCTGAGCATACCTGGGTGAAGGCACACAAGTCACAAGCGAGCGACCTGCACAGGAAAGTCTCTGCCAGCCCTCACAGGCAGAAGTGGCCAGCAGTGATTTAAAGCTGCTGTCTGCAAAAAAAAAGGGAACGATGGCTCCATTGCTCTGTACACAGCAGGGAGCAAGGGAACAGATACTGGGCTCAAGCAGGCCTTGCTTTGTGTCAGCAATAACCGCAGGGTCACAGGAGGATTCTGTTATTAAAGAAAATAAATTTGAGTAAGTTGGGCAGTTATTCTCCAGTCGGCTGTTTGAGACTGATTGATTGGACCACAACTGGTACCAGGAACATGAGGGCTCTCTGACCGACTGCTGCTTTTACAGCCGTGTTCCTCCTTCCCTCTCCTCTTTGCTTTGTTTTCTTTAATAGATGAGGAGACTAAAATGCAGGTGAACTCTGTGAACTTCAAACAATGGGAGCTCAAAACTTCCTGAATCGAGACATTCAGGGGCAGCACATTATGTACGTAGTGCTGGAGGTCTTTAGTTCCTCTGGAGACTTAGAGCTTGCCCAGCACTAAGGAGAAAAAAAAAAAAAGAATTGAATTTGAAAAGAAAGAAAGAAAGAAAGAAAAAGAAAGAAAGAAAGAAAGAAAGAAAGAAAGAAAGAAAGAAAGAAAGAAAGAAAGAAAGAAAGAAAGAAAGAAAGAAAGAAAGAAAGAAAGAAAGAAAGAAAGAAAGAAAGAAAGAAAGAAAGAAAGAAAGAAAGAAAGAAAGAAAGAAAGAAAGAAAGAAAGAAAGAAAGAAAGAAAGAAAGAAAGAAAGAAAGAAAGAAAGAAAGAAAGAAAGAAGAAAAAGTATAAAAGGGAGAAGGAGTCAAGATGTTTCAGGGTGTGCTGAGTGCTTGATGTTGAGGGGTCCTGTCCCCTGGGTAAGGACAGATCCCTCAGGACTGGTGGTCTTCAGTGTCCCGGAGGTGTCTGTGAACTCTGGCCTGGGTGGTTGTGAGCAGGGAAGAAAATCGACCCCCCAGACTTTGCTCAGTGACTGCAGTGTGACACAGCTTGGGAGGAGATGACAGCTGAGGAGCTGAGAGGGTGGAGGCACACGAGGGCAGAGGAGAGAAATAGTATTTGAATACACAAGAAAGAAGAAGCAGGGTCATAGGTAGAGGATGCCTGCAGGAGCTGGTGTGCAAGAAGAGATGTGATGAAGAAGACAAAAGTGAGTAAGACCACTCAAAGAAGTAAGCAGAAGTTTTCTGAGCCTCTTGGTGTGAATACTAGGGCAAAAGCCATGCCAGGACCAAACTGGGTAGCTGGGAAGCAGTGGATTTCTGGATACAGACCTCAGGTTTACGGTAATTTAAAAAGAGACTCAGTAGTGTATGTAAGTGGGGAGGTGGACTATGCTACCCATGGAAGAGGCAGCTTGGAGAGGCTGGAGAGACTGAGAGATGCAGCAGCATAGTTACGCACCAGGAAAAAAAAAGGAGTAAAATGAAACAAGGTACTTAGTAATTTGTGTCCAACTCCACTGAGAGAGTAAGAGGGATGCAAAGCAACTGAGAATAAATGCAGGTGAGACGGAAGAGGTTACAGGAACTTCTGCCCCACCAAATGCCTCCTTCTGCCCTGTGTGAGCCTGGCCCAGGGCACAAATGTGAACTTTCAACAGAATGGAGCCTGCATTAATGGCAGGAACTGTTTGGACTCCAGTTTCCAGGCACAAAATATAGTAAGCCAGCATGAAGAACAGCTCAGATGTCTTGGCACCTGCTGAGGACTGAGAACAGTGTCTCTATGTACAAGACATCAAGGAGGAGAGGGAAATCTATTCTACCCATTATTCCCATGACATAGAAAGGACATTTTTATAGGGCTAGAGATTACCTGCAGTCTGTGGAAATCTGGGGAAAAGCATTATCACTTCCATCTCCTCCAGATGAGGCAGGATTTCATCACTGGGAAGGGTCTGCCCTGCCTGGGCATGACGCTGCAGAAGGCATTGATCCCTGCAGCACTGGTTCCTTAACACCAGCAGTAATCAGCCATAGTGTGGGATCTCTGAGTTGGTAAAAATCCATTTTATCATTGCATCCCCCAGAGCATATTTCAGGGAAAACTGACATACAGTCACACTGCTTTCAGTATTAGCACATGTTAGGTCATTTTGGTGATGCACAGGGAGTATTTCTTCATGTAAGACAAAAGGCTGCTCTCCAGACAACAAGGAGGCTGCCTGGGGTGTGTTCAGCAGATAACATACATCGCTTCCTATGGGAATGACATGTGTGGTGAACATCCAGCATCCACCAGGAATCCACTAGTGAGGTAGAGGAGAAAAAGCCCTCAGTCACACAGCAGATGTGATAGACAGCTGTTACTGCAAAGTCATACCATTTATGACTGGAGTGAAAGACAAAAATGGTAAGTAAGAGAACGATAACGCATTTTAAGGCAAACAAGGTGGAAAACATACTGGTAAAATCTAGTGGTGTGTGTCACCTAGGAAAGAGTTAATTCCTGTAAGACTCCTCTCTGCACAGAAGCTGAGAACCTGACATCCCCCTCGGGCGATTATCAGCCATTGAGATTTTTTCCTGATGATGTAACACTTGTAATGTGACATTTTGCATACATTTCCTGGTTGGGGTAGTTATCTGCAGAACCAGAATGATACACCCCCCCCCCACCCCCTTCTCCCATCCCCCCCGCATTGTTCTGGCAGTTGCTGTGATGCCACAGAACTCAGTGGATTTATTTTCTTTTTAATAAAATCAATTATTATTTTACTAATTGTTGCTCTGTTGACTAGCACTGTGTGCTAAATTGTTTTTCAGCTTATTCAGGTGGATCATTTATGTTAACACATAGGATATAAATGAGCAGATGCAATGGAAGGAAATTGTTCCAGCTACCCTGAAAGTAGCAACCCTCATCTTGTTGGTAACAGGGCAGTGAATCCAGGATCCTTTCCCTGGTGTCTGGGTGACATGCTGGAAGGGCAATTTGTAGAATCATAGAATAGTTTGAGTTGGAAGAGACCTTAAATGTCATACAGTTCCAACCCCCCTGCCACAGGCAGGGACACCTTCTACTGGATCAGGTTGCTCAAAGCCCCTTCCAAGCTGGCCTTGAACACCTCCAAGGATGAGACATCTACCACTTCTTTGGGCAACCTGTTCCAGTGTCTCACCACTCTCACCATAAAGAACTAGTCTCCTGCAGGCTTGGGTACATTTATGTACATACCTGCCTGCTCATATGAGCATCTAAGATAAGGTAGGGCAGCTAAAAAAGCACCAGGAAACTGAATCCTCCAGCACATGGTGAGGGTAGAGCTGCTTTTCCAGATTAAATTTACAGTTTGTGGAGGAAAGCAATCATTCTGCAATTGCTGGGGGCTATTTCGAGTATCTACCTTAAGAGAGGATGAGTTGTTTCCTGTAAATGCCTGTTTATCTCTGTTAATTCAGCCGAGGGTGTTCTGGCCCAGGTGTAGATGTCACTCATATGTAAAAACATTTCAGACAAAGCTACTGCAAAGTCTGGGAAGAGACTGCAGGCAAATTTCCCAAGAGTACCCAAGCCCCATTTTGCAAAGAGCTAAGCAAATAGGTTCTTAAATTTCATGGAAATCACCAAAAACAGGGCTCCTAAGGCTCCTGAAATATTTCTCCTATGTTAAACTTACAGGGTCATGGAAGTCTTTATGTCCCCCTCCCCTTAGGGAAGTAAAGCATTGTTAGTTGAGCTCAAAGGGCAGCGCTGGTGGCACCACGAGCACTTTAGAGAGTGGTGACTGTAGCACAGCCCCAGCCTGTCTGCTGGGCATCTGCCATGGAGCTCCCAAAGACAGAAAGGCCAGGACACTTAGGCAGCTAAGTACTATGTGTCCCTCAAGGTTTCTGAAAGAGTGCAGGAGTCCTGCTTCCCTTCTTCTGGGAAGAAGACAGCCCAGCGTGACGGCTGGTTGGGGCTGCCTTTGGAGTAGGTGCTACAGAAAGGAGGCAAGTGAAGTGGAAAAAATACAGTGGAGCACAGCCAGAGTGCTGCAGGGGATGGAGGAAACATAACTAGACATGAAGTTTAGTAATGCTGGATCTGCTCTCTCAGGGGAAGAGGAGGTAAGGAGATGCAGCCTGTTAAAATGCATGGAGTGCTTTGCTCTTCTCTTGCACCATCTAGCTAAGGGCATGCAGCTGCTCACATCCTCACTTCACTATGGGTTCCTACTTATTTCCACCTTCTACAGAGGGAAGCAGAGAGAGGGACTGCTGTAAGCAAGCTCACACAAAGCAAGGCAATGGCAGTATTTGGAACAGAACTATGTCTTCCAAGCTCTTGTCCCCTGCTTGGTTTGCTGGTTGTGCCACATGTACTGTAAGGCTGAGGCTTTTGGACAACCTACATAGATAGCATCATGCACAGCAGGACAGATACAACTAAAGGAAGACATGAGGGTCAAAAAATGGAAAGAAGCTTTTTAAAACATTTGCTTCTCCAAGGCAGCAGGAAGATTGCTGAGGTGATCAACAATTCTGAGGACAAGTGGGGTGTATACCAGAGTTTGCAATCACCATGTGAAAGTGCCCTTTTTACACAGGAATCTCTGTCCAGTTTCACTTAAGATAGGCAAAGGCCACTCACAGTGCTGATCAAACTAGACAAGATAATTGTGAACTTTGCAATGATCCATTAACCTTGACTCTGTTTACTTCCTCAGTGAAAACTGTCCTGTCATCTGAGTGTGCCTTAGTTTCCTTTCTAGGATGGAGAGATCAATACTACCTGCCTGTTACAAAGTGGGGGGAGGGAAAAAACAATGTCTTTGATATAGTCACATGCTTAGTTTCTGATACTGAGGTAGAAAATGCTCAGAAAATGCTACAAAGCCATGTAGTTGTTGCTGGGACAGACGGACAGAGCACTTCAAGAAGTCACGAAGGGCAATCTCTGGGCTAGGATCATGAGATCATAGAATAATTCTGGTTGGGAGGGGCACCTTCAGAGTCTTTATACTAACCCCTGCTCAAAGCCAAGCCAGCAATGAGGTCAGGCCAGGTTGCTCAGGGCTTGGTCCAGCTGGGTCTTGAAAGTGTCTAGGGATGCGGGCAGTGCAGCGCAGCCTCTGTGTTCTCTGGGCTGACTGGGAGGTGAATGTGGAGGCAGACAGGGACCTGGCAGACATGGTTCCATTTGAGAATGGCATTAATGAGCCATGAGGCTAAAGGGTTTCCTGTAGCCAAACTTCCATGCCCAGTAAAGGCCACTTGTCCCCAGTTTTACTGCAAGACCTGAGATTACTATGATGCAGCTTTGGGGTGATTGGCTCAGCACAGAGCAATGGCCAATGGCTGGAATTTATTCCCAGCAGATGTTGCAAGCTGCCCTGATCTCACACTGTAACTATCAGACCTCGATTTTATGAGCCTGCTGTTGGAGCCTGGATGTACTAGATCAAAAGTAAGGCGGGTATGTCTACAACACAAATCAGCGTGGTGACTGCACTGCAGACATACCCTTACAAAGAAAGTAGATAAATATTTAGAGAAGATATGCCCCTGGCTTCTGAGAGAAAATAAATGGTACATAGTGGCATATGATGAAAGCAATGAAATCAGATATTCCTTTTGGCTTCTTCTCTGCTTAGAGTATTTTTCCTCTTCCTAAGCGAAAGCCCAAACTATTAAGGATTTATTCTGCAGGAGACTGACGTTCTCGGTATAAAGCCCTAAAGGCTTAAAAAAGTTCAAACCCAGACATTTGTCAAGTGAAGCGTTACGATCAGTTTGAAACTCAGCTTAAACGCTGTCTGCGTTATCCTGTTAGCGAGGCTTCCTTAAATCCCATTTGCACATCAGAGCTGCACATTGCCTTACAGATTAGTATGGTTACTTACAGTAGCCACTGACAACACTCCGAGTTTAACAGAGCGTCTTGCTCCTACAAAAGGAAGGAAAAGGAAGACTGGGAGTAGCAGCACACTTTGTGTGCACCCTCTGCATCCTCAGCAGAGAGCAGCACCTTCACTTGGGGCCAAAAGTGAATCTTAAAACTGTTGTCCACAGAAGCTGCCCCACAGTGCGAGCCTCCCACTGCCCATCCCTGCCAGTTCCTGCCCTTTCCACAGTGCTTGACTGCCTCTCCCTTCCTGTGCCCTAAAATCAGCATGTGGCACAGGTTTGAACCCATGAACTCTTGTGTCCAACCAACACCAGGCTTTTGAAGGGTTCAGCTCCTGACTTTGTGGCTTGCTGCCTCCTTTGCCTCCTCTCTATAATGAGCAGGGATGAGACCATCTTGCATGCTTCCAGCACATCTTGGAGGAAGCAGGACCAGTAATCTCTGAGCACACCTTGTTCCTGTAATAGTGCTGCATATTTTTAGACAAGCGAGCATCTGGCAGCTGAGCATGTGCAACCTAAATGCACAGAGGACCTCTCCTCATCACTACAAGCAGCTCTGTGAGGGATCTGAGGAAGATCACCCTATACTTGCAGTTACAGACAGCCTACCAGGATGGGGTTTGTCACGGCCCTTCCTCTTGTGATATTCAGGTTGTTCAGCTGCCTCCTGGGTTAGGGATGGAATACATCTCACCAGACATTTAATAGCCTTCAGGGTTTTGAGAAGGGAAAGTAGAAAGGAGGAAAGGGTTTAAACTTACCTTTGTGGCTCAGATAGCCTTTGTTCCGTTTTGTCCTTGCACCCAAAAGGCACTGGCCTGGTGTCCTCACGGTGTGTATGTGCACAGCTGGCAACCCCAAATTTCCCTTGAGGCAAATCCGTTACTGCTTGCACACAGAGTTTCCTAAATCTTTGTATAAGCTCACTTTCTTCACGAAGTCAAAGCAATGACCTTTTCAAGCTCTTTCAAGGTCTTCACATAACATCAAAGCAGCCAGGGCCAAGTCCAGCGATTTGAAATTTCCATGCAGTTGATCTCAGTTACAGTTGTCTTTCCTGGATGTGAGTTGCCAATAATATCTGCAGAAAATATGTGCACCTCAGATCAATCCTTGGTCAAGGTGGAAGAGGAGAGTGGAGGCATCCCATTCTCCATGAGCTGTAATACCTCTATAGCTACAGTGAGAACTAAATGAAGATGGAGTTTGGTGTAAGGGTTCAAATTCCTAACTGAGCTAATCTGACCTACCATTTCTCCTGGAAGGCTGGGCATATGAGCAATGCCAGTTTAGGCTCATTAGAGTCCCTTAGATCCTATTTGCATGATCTTAATCTCTTAGCTTTCCTACACTCCACATCTAACTGTCCTTCAATTGGATAGATGCTTGGAGGAGAACCAGAGGACTGTCGGTGAGACTGGGGCAGGAAACAGTTTCATGAGCCAAAGGGAAATAGGAGAAGGTTAAAAATTAGCTGTCTGAATTCTCTGCTGATATCAGTTGGCCTAACATAATGGAGCTGCATTATTTTTCTCTAGGAAACCATCTGACACCACTCCTTCTGCAGGACTATGCTGACAGAATAGTGACCTGTCTGGGAGAATCAGGGAGGGTGTCTGTGTCCCATTCAGCACCGACCCTTTGGTGAAGGCTGTTGCATACACATGTGTTTCTGCACAAGCACCACAGCCAGAGACGGTGAGCTTTGCATATGTGAAAAATATGAAGTCTGAATGTAGGAAAGCCCCTGGAAGTGCTAAGTCACACCAAGTTTTCTTTAGCCTCCTCTGAATCTCGCCCAGTGTTACTAAATAACTTAATGCTCTGTAGATTTACAATGTTTGCTGAAAACAGCTTGTATGAAACCTGACCAGCTGAAATAGAGTCTGAGAATATCTCCAGCTTGCAGAGCTGTCATTAAATATTAACAGTGAGCAGCTGGGTCTCCTGTGGATAACACAGGCTTGCACTCCTGTCACAGCTAGCAGGAGCAAGCTTCGTAAGGAGAGGGAAGAAAACACACCCTGGTATGTACAACCCAAACTATGAGTCAGAGGAACGGAGAAGCTTTGGGTTTAAACTGGGACAGTGTATCTTTGCCTCTGAGGCTGAAGCGGGAGGCATGTGTCCCCAAGACAAGAGGCTGGGTTGAACAGGGATGGAGCTGACTCCGACACAGCCATTCATACTACCTTACTTCGGTGTTTGCATGGTTTCCCCTCCAGCCCAGCACCGCAGTGTCGTTGCGGGAAGCAGACTTTGGCAGAGAAGTTGCTTTGTCCTCCAGACCACGTTGCTGTGGCACAGACAGGTGGTGGCATTTGCCCCTACTCTCATAGGACCAGTAGTGTCTCTCCTGCCACCAGCCCTAGATACAGTTTAGCAGACTGCTGTGTTAGTTCTATGAAAGTCTTGCAGAAGACAATTAGTCTCCTAGTCTGCTAGGAGATGAAGACACACAGAGGCTTATGGGTGGAGAACACACAGAGGCTTAGGGGTGGAAATCCTGAGGTGGATTTGCCATGTTGTGCACTCTTCAGTGGTGAATGCTGATGGGCACCCACTTGCTGATGGGGCCAGCCAGCTAAGGAACCCCCCATCTACCTGTGCCACAATGTGACCTGTGAACATAGGCAGTTACTGCAGGTAGCTATGGCACAGTGCCTGTGGCTTTCACCTTCCATTGGGTGTTAAGTCATGCCTCTAGCTTTGCCTTTGAAGATTCATTTGCAATAAATACACCAGGGATTGAAATCTGGGGTAGTGACCATGCAGACCACCACACTAACCAGTCTAGTGCCTGGACCACCATCTTCCTCCTGGCCTCTTCCTTGTAGTGCAGGGTGCAGGCAGCGGTTGCAGGCTGGTGATTGCAAGCAGTGGGGCTTCATTTGTGTCTGGTTATGTTGAGGGCCTTGCCCCAGGCCTCAAAAGAGACACATACCCAGCCAGAGGGAGCTAAATATCTCCTGATTACCCCATGTTCAGCACTTCTCTTAGCTGAGGTGGAGCCTGTTGATCCAGTGAAGACCAGCCAGTGACTGATTTTCTATGGCTCAGCCTAAGGAAAGAAACCCTTGGGTTTGGATTAGTAGATTGATTTAACCTGAATTCTCCTTACCAAGCACAATCCATTAGATAGTTGTGTCACACCCTTACTAGCACCATTCAACTCCATGGAATCAAAATGAGCTAGGCTCAGAATGCACAAACTCTGCACCAATCCCAACCCTTGTGTCTACATAGGAACTTGACGACTCAGTTTCCAAAAGGCACCTCTTTCAGAGTGGATTTTCAGAGTGTGGTGCCACAGCTGCATGAATAGACAGGCAAATGTCAACTGAAGTTAATGAGACACTGAGCTAAAAAGCACCACCCCTGCAACCCAACTCAGCTTTTAATGTATGCCCCATAACTTCTTCTTTTTTTTTTTTTTTTAAACTTACTGGAAGTTTCTTGGAATGGAAAAGACATTTTTTTGTAGATTAATCTGTGTTTCATGGGTAGCAGAGGTGATGTATTTCCAACCTAGGCTCAGCAGCAATTGGCATTAGACCATTCAGGGGAAGACAGCGAAACAATACACAGGAAGTCTTTAAAATACAGTACAAGAGCACTTGGGCTGATGAGATAATAATTGGAAGCTGTATTCAGCAAGGTATTTAAGTGTCTGCCTGACTCTGCCCAGAAACAGTTCCACTCGCTTCAGTAGGATTAATCATGAGACTACAAATGAATACTTTAAAACATCCTCCAGAATAATAACCTGAGAAAACAAAACACATTTGATTTTTTTTTTAACATGTGCTTGTTTCAGGGCTCTTGCTTTGCTTGCTGGGTACTCTTGCAAGATCTTGTTTTATTGGCAAACTTAAAGTACATTTCAAAATCCTGTGCGAGGAGTCATGGAAAACAGATTTTAAATGCCCATCCTCAGGCAGTTGTGCCAAGAGTGTTGCTGCCAGGAGGGGAAGAGCCCCAGTGTCACGTGATTTATTTGTCTGGACAGCATAGCTTGGATTTCGTGCATCTGCAATCCAATATTTCATGGAATATATATCCAAACAGAGTTCTGTTTTAGATACCCGATACGCACTAAATGCTTGAAAAACGAATAAATCTGAAGAAATCCCAGTATTCTCCAGGCTATTCCACCCACAGAGAAAAAGAAGTGAAATGCCTCCCTACCCTGAGAGCCACTTGTTCAATTCCAGTAATAATACTTCAGTTTTCCAAATGCATCTTCCATTTCAAAGCGCTTTTCAAATGCTAATTAACTCCAATCATAGCCTTTCCAGAAAGGGAAATATTATCCCACCAACACAGGTGAGGAAGACAAAGACGTAAAGAAGTTCCCTTCCTTTCCCCAAATCTCATAGGAATCGGTGGCAGACAGTGCTGGGGATAAAACACAGCTCTTCTTTTTTTTTTTTTTTTTTCCTTTTTGGTTTCTGTTCTTGTGCTTTAGCTGTCTGCCTAATCTGTGTCTAGACGCTGCTTCCTTGTCAGGGCAGGATCGCTGTGGAGCCTGCCTGCCTCTGAGCGAGGGTGAGGAGCAGGGGGTACGTATCTCTGCAGTACCAAGCTCACACTGAGGGTCACCCGTGGGTCAGAAAAGGGGGCAATGACTAAAACTAGCCCAGCCTCTGCATGAGACTGGCCTTCAGCTGAGACCAGATGGGTGGGTGGGAGGTGGAGCAGGGGGATGCTGTCTGGAGGAGCACAGTCCTGCTCTGCACCTGCAGCAAGTCGGCCGAGTTTTCCTAGAACACACCACCTGGCTTGGCCTGGGACACCTGGGTAGTAGTGCCTGGGTTGAGTCTCTCTCCCCTAGAACAATGAGAGGACAACTGGGCACTCACTGGTTGGGTCTCCAAGCCCTTCTGGGGAAGAGGCTGCAGTCTGAACAGGCACAGCCGGTGGGGCTGTGGCAGATCAAGTTTCTCACCAAAGCTGGATGGTCTCCAAGCCTCCATGAAGGGCACCCCTTGGCAAAGGAACAGTGGGAGCAGCGCAGGAAACAGTAAGAAGGTGAAAAAACCTAATCTTCAGCTTAGAAGAGGAAGTCTCTACCTGAGACTGAGTGCTCACCACTGGAAATGGTTCACAGCCCCCTTCTTTCCCATCCCCTCCCCATGGCACAGCCTCACATATCAGGAAGAGAGAGGGTAAGTTTTAAGGCCGTTCACTATCACAAGGTGAGAAGGGCTTGGGTATGAAGAGGGCTTGCTAGGCTATAACAAGGAAAACAGCTCCATCCTGGCAAATAAAATCCAGATTGTCCTGCTGGTGTAGTCTAAACCTGTTCCTTGATGGGGATAAGCTGTATCAGCAGCAAGACGGATTTGTCTGTATAGCTACACTAACACTAGGAAGAGTGGGGGTTAAGGAGGTAATATGTTTTTCACTTATTTTCATAACTGATGTAGTTATACTGACCTACCTTTTAATTACAGTGCTAGCACTGTCCTTGCTGCACTGTACCTTACACTTTCCCATTTCTCTGCCCAACAGGCTGTGAACCACTTCAGATGTGGTTAAATCATTTCAGGACTTTTGTTGCCAAGGCTATAATGAAAGGCATTTAGTCTGCAGAAGGTCTCAGTACCACTTAAATCTCTGCAGATGGGCTCCCCCCAGCCCTGAGCCTTGTGCTGGCCCTGAGCACAGCATGAGCTCAGACAGGGGAAGGACTCCAGGACAATGCTCCCGGGAGGGACCATCTCTGTTTCACGGATGAGCAAACTGAAGCCCAGGAAGATTAAGGAGTCCTATTCCCTCCAGGCATCACCAGCGTGGTGTTTACTCTGTTGTGATTAAAAATGCAGGTGGACCAAGCTATGGAGGATTATACAGGGGGAAGGATCCCTCTCTCCATCACATCATGGGAAGGGGAGCTATGCTAGGGGTTGGGTTGTTAAATGTCGACATCAGTCTGTGTACAGCCCTAGGTCTTGGGGCCCAAACAGTCCCATCATGAAACGTACAGGTCTGGGGGGACAGGGCACACGCAACCGTGTGGAGATGTGAGGTGAGTGTGTGGGAACCTTTAAGGGATGGGGTTGTCTGCACTGTGAGGAGATGGGAGCCCTCCCATAGTGTGCTGGCATAGTGTGCTCCTTCGCTGCTCTTTCTCATTGTAGGAATGGATGAGAAGTGAGTGAGTGTGTGTGTGTGCATGTGCATGTAAGCCATCCATGCTGACAGTCTATCTCCAGAGGGTAAGTCACAGAACAAAGCTGCATTTGGTGAGGGGGTGAGGTGGTGCAGGTGTCATAATGAGACCTAAAAGTGGGGAAATTAGAGCGTGGAAGTCTGTGCGTGCATCTGTTTTAACTCCCATTTGTGTGATAGGAAGAGACATTAAAAGAATGGTAGAGCATGTGTGTGACAGAGCCACGGATTTTTATATTCCTGTAATTCATGCTTTACATAGCTAAATAAATGTTAGTGAGCTTATAGGAGAGGGTGAAGCGGATGGTCTGTGCTCACAGATAGACAGATTCAGCAAATTTGCTGGATCCACCCACAAAATCAAGATCTTCCTGATTTTTTTTTTCCCTTGACATTTACACAAGTGTTTTTTCTCACTAGAAAACTCCAGAAATATTTGGCAGGTGTGTCTTAAAATGTTTATGGCCGCACTCATGACTTCACATCTGTGAAAGGCTGTCTGTGCAGGAGCCTGAGGGACAACTGCAGGCATCTTTCCTGGCCATTCCTCTGCAGTCCTCTCAACAGATTTTGGCACCTCCAGATTTTATATGAAAAAAGCAGATGGGAAAGAGAGCACTTTTGAGAGGGCCTAACACCTTCTTAGCCCAGAGATATTTTAAGCATAAATCTGTTAAGAGACCTCATGAGGTTCCAGGCTCCAAAGTCTCCCAAGGCAGCAGACTTAGCTCTGGTATCCCATGCTGTGCAAATGCAGAAGCAATCAGAAAGGAGGTCCAGAGGCAGTGGGACCACTCCAGCCATGGTGGAGTCACACCAGATGAAGCCAACATGGAAATGTACTGAGCAGAGGGAGAGAGCCAAATCCTCCACAAGAAGTTGCGTTGAACTGACAATACATTCTTCAGTATGGAAGTGGCCAGATGAGCCTCTGTGGCTGGTCTGAACGAAAGTCAGGAAAAGCAATCATGGGGATAATGCCAGTGTTTGGAGCTGGATGTCTGCCTCTGCTGTCGCACAGCTTTGTTTCGGTACCAAGGGGAGCAGGGTGACCCTGGTGGGAGGAAGGCAGCGTGCACAAAGGCATCATGGCACAGTGAGGAGCTGCTGCTGAGCTGTCGCGACAGGGTGTACCTGTGCCCCTGGCTTGTTCGAGCTGGCTGGTGAAGGTATCTCAGCTTAGACCTCAGTGAGAAAAAAATCATTTGTTGAGGAAGGAAACACACCAGCAGATGATGCTGAAATGAAGCAGTGGCTATGATTTGACCAATGCTTTGAAGGCACTGTCGTAAGAGCACCACTCAAACCTGCCACGTCGCTCCTTT
>NW_008604807.1:31203-46254 GCF_000691845.1 Merops nubicus
TTCCCTGTTAATAATTACAGTCACAGTGCTGCTGGTGTCAAATCACTGCAGAGGCACAGGCTAAGTTTCTTTGTGAGCTGTTCAATAAGTAGAAGATCTTTTCCAAGTATTTCAAGCAGCCACATGCAGAGCAGCCTGACTCCCTGCTGCCTCTCTGCTCCCTGAACCAATGCCCTCCTTGTCTCAGCACCTTGGTCCCCTCCAAGTGCTCTGCCCCTACTGTAGGCCAGGAAACCTGGCTTCCTTAACAAAGACCCTGCTGACTGCTGTTTAACACAAGTACCTCTTCAAGTGGAGGAGATGGTGTCTTGTTTGGCCAGTGTCAATAACTTGTTCCTCAAGGCTGGCACCATTTACTGATGTGCTCCCACGTTGAAATGCTGGGGTCTGAACCCCGAGCCCCGAATTAAGGTTGACATATGGGTGATTCCCACAGCCCTTCATAAAGAGGAGGTGAGTTTGCCTTATAGCTTCCCCCCAGGGTGCGGCCGGCCCTGCAGGGAGAGCCAGAAGGGAAATGAGCCCCAGGGGTCCCGCATTGAGTTGACAAAGGTCAGGTGTCTGCTTGGGGATAAAAGCTGGGACCACTGGCAGGGGGGGGGGCGGGGCGCGGCGCTGTCTGTGTGTGGAGTGCACTCCCCAGAGCTTCCTGGTTCAGGTCAGACCTCCTGACTCTCCCTGGAGCTGGGCCCCGGTCTGCTTAGGCCTTTGTGAACACGGGTCGATCGGGTGAGAGTCGCCATGTGGGCACCTTTCCCTTATGTCTTTAACTTACTGGTCTGGCTGTTTCCCATGCCAACTACGGGAACCCTCGGTTTGCTGTTTGTACCACCTGTTGTGGGCCGAGTCACATCTTTTGTGGGATCGTTGAGGGTGGTGTCGATCATGTATGAGCTGGTTGACCTGTTTGTACCCCTGGTGGTCATTCATATCATAAAGTTTTTGTTCACAATACAGTCTGTGTATTGGTTTCTCTTCCTGCTGGTGCTATCATTTTTGTTGGGCCTGGTCATTGGCAGAACAGGTGTGCTGCTTTTCTCTCCCCATGCCTCTGCCATATAACGATGGGGCTTGTGCCTCACCCTACTGATGTCATCTCGTAGGCCAAATGCCTAGATCAGCATTAACTCTGAATTTCAAGGTGAGGCTGATTTTAGCTTCACATGTCTTCCCCATCCACTACACAGTGCCTATCCTCTCTACCTTCAGGTTTCAGCCTTCTCCTGACTGAGCTGCAAGCAGCAGTACCCCAGCATGACTGCTGTTTCCTATTCCCATCACTAACTGTAATTAATGGCCCCTAAAGGAAGGTTGGGATTGCCTTTTATACACATTTCCCCACCCAGCACTCCGTCAAGTTCTACGTTACTGCACTGGAGCCACGCTGATTTATTAGCTCTCAGGCAGACCTGTAGTCATAACAGGCTGGGGGATATTTTCTGTACAGGTTCAGGATGAATACAGGAGTTCAGACCTTACTGAGAGATGGGATTACAGTGTAGGTAGGTGGACCCCTGGTAGATATATCTGAAGAGCCCAAAAAGCAGTGGCTGGGGAGATGACAGAAGATGCCAGGCAGAGCACAGGCCATAGAGTCTCTGCTGCCAGAGCTGCAAGCTGCTCTCTGGGCATACAGTGTGTCGTATCGTGTTGTGGGCATCAGTGCTGCCACCCCTCTCTCTTTTGACTTCATTCATGACCCACCAGACCCACAAAACTTATTTCTGTTCCTTCAGGAGGCAGAAAATGGGGTGTACCATTTCATAGGGGTATTTTCTGTCCTGTAGAAGAGCACATTCATATGTCCTTGTGATCACTAGACACATTTGTGCCACGAATGGTTCCAGTCAAGCCTGTAATGTCCTTCAAGGAGCAAGGTACCATCCAGGCGGGCTGGCCCATGGTTTGCTGCCCTGGGTGCTTACTGCTAACTTACTGCTAGCTATCTTCACAAAACTACCACCCTGTGCTGAGTTGCATCATATCATAGCGTAATGCCTTTAAATCATTAATCTATCTTACTTCTGGGCTAGTGCCAGAAAAACTGATGAAGACCAGGCTGAGTTCAGATCAAACCAGAGGACACTGTGCTTACATTTATGGTTTTTCAGAGGATCTCTCACCTGCAGCCACAAATCTGCCTTTATTTGGCTTGAGCATGATCCAAAATTACCTCAGAGGTCAGCAGTGCATGTCTTGCGGATTAGTGAAAACTACTGACTAACCTGACGTAATGCATTATTATTATTATTCTGGGAAAAAAGGGTGGCTGTGCTCTGTTGTTTTGTAATAAAAGTGTAACATCAATTTTTCCCTTTTGACAAAAAAATAAAAGGCAAGGAAAAAAAAAACCCACACAGGAGTGTTTTGCACCCTGTGTCTTGCTGAACGCTGCGGCTCTTGTGATAAAGAGTTCATTATAGGCAGTGCTCTAAATCTGCTTTGGAAATACGAGTTAATGAAACTTCCCAGCAGCTCCCCAGGGGAATTCAGAGGGGCTGAAGTCAGCCTCTGCAGGAGCCGTGCCAGGGAGAGGCACCGTGACTCAGGCTGGTGGTGGCTGAGCCTCCAAAGGACTGTGGTACTCCCCGGAATGCCTGGTGATGCAGCCAGGGAGCTTGGCTCCTGCCTGCAGTCAGGCTGGCTCTAGCTGTTTATTCTGGCTGCTCCTGTCCAAAGTCCCTTGGACTTGGTGGTAAAAGCACCGCTGACTTTCTCCAGCTTGAGATTAAGTCACCTTTGCCCCAATTGTGTATCTGCAAAATGTGAATAATAATATTTCTGTACTGCCCCCTGGCTGGGGAGGATCTGACATTGTTCCCTTGGGTGAGAAGGGTGCAGAAAAGGGAAAGGAGAATAAATATTTACCCAAAATCAGATATAGATCAATTCAATTGTGTGATTGTCCCCTCCTCCAACAATGTTCCCCTCCTATGGGAGCAGGGAAACTCCAGCCTCCATTTAGTTAAATCATTTACGTACATTAATGAACAAATAGGGAGGGAAAAGGGGAACCAGCCCAGAAACCCTTCCACAAAAGAGCTGCTCTTGGTTGGGCTTGTTTGATTTAGGACAGGAGTGGAGCAACCTGACTGTGATAGATGAGGACTCTGTTACGACCCTGAGCGTCTGTAAAATCAAGTCTGGGTGGGCGATTTAAGACAAAGGACCAGACATGATGTTGATTTAAACTATTGTAGTTTCTCTGGAGTCACTGGGGCGACAAGAGTTATATCAGGAAGGTCTGGTCCCATGAGTGCTGAAAGTGAAGGGCAGGGTTGGAGCAGCACCACACTCTTGGGAGGGTTCTGGCTCTGTCAGAGGACTTGTGGGTTTTGCTCTTGGTTATTTAATTCACACAGCTCAGCCTTGCGATGGTCCCTGGGGCTTCAGCTTTTCATGAGAGATCTATTGGATCTGACAAGGTACACAAGGGTCACATGCTGCTCTCTAAGTAAGCCACGTTTAAGTGTGGCATTGCAATAAGAACAGTAAAACCCCAAATCCATCCTTTTCACCGCAGTGCAAACTGTCCCATATCCCAGCTTTGTTTTTGGACTCTTTTCCAGCATTGTTCCCTGCTTGGAGCTGTGCAAGAGGTTCCTCCGCTGATCCTCTGTGCATCCTGTGTTGCTCTCCATGCAAGGAGAGTGTGATGAGCAGAGTAAGGAGCTGGTGAGCTGGCATGCTCTCCTAATACAGAAGGGCCATAAGAGGCTAAAACCCAGAATCCATGGCCCTGTTCTATGATCAGTTGGGCTAAGCAAACAGATTTCTGTGAGCTGGAGCTTTGGTTGACAATTCTGACTGAAGTTCATCAAAGCTAGAGAAATAGGGGTTCAAAGCATGGAAAAAAATGGATTCGCTTTGTGATGAAGCAGAGAAATATAGATCAAATAAATGTAAATGCAAGGAGAAATCCTGTATGCTAGAAATCTTTGTTTAAAAAACTGTTTTCCTTAAAAAGCAAAGCATGAGAAAAGCAAACATACTGCTATCCCAAAGTCCTTTCTGCTCTGAGCAATATTGCCCACCACTTTGCAGACTTCCCTGTGCAGCTCTGCTAATTCCTATCTTGGGGGATGTATCTGAACAGTTATTTCAAACCACCTCTGCTAACCAGAGAAAACCAGTAGTTTAGAAATAGGGCACTGAAGCAGGACCAGCTCATTCCCAGCATTGCTAGGTCTGACCCTTTCCCATATGTTAGAGTCAATTCACTTGCCCTTTCTGTGTAACAGCAGCCCTGAGACAGTCTGACACTTTTTGGGAAAGGCCTGTGAGGTCACCAGGGACACAGTGCCCTTTACAAGCCAGGTGGGCACGGGTAGTGAGACTACCAGCCTGACTGAAGGCTGCTCGACTAGAAGTCATTTGACGTGGCAAGTGGCCATAACAGATCAGAGCTGACTCAAATCCCGGCGGGTGTTTGAAGTTAAATCTCCAGAGGTTCAAATATTAGCCTACTCCATCACCTGCCCATCAAACATTAACTCACTCCACCAAGAGCACACTTACCCAGTCCCTCAGCTCACTGCTTCCTGTACTGGCAATTTTTCTCGAGACAAATGCAAGCCACTGCACCCTGGATGCTGTTGCTCTTGCAGAAGGAGATAAGCACCAGCTCAGTTATGGGAGAACATTAAGTATCACTGATTCATGGCTGAGAATTGATATCTGTCTGGGGACTAAGGGTCAGGGTAAAGAAAAATAGTTCCAGTGCATCTGTGAGTTAATTTCTACATTAAATCTGCCTTCATTGTGGTAATGAAAGCTGGATTGACAATGCCACGTATTTAAAGAAATGTAAGTCGTGCTCCTAAACAATCACAAGGCTAGCTCAGAAATCATATGGTGAGGTGACTTTCTAATTGGCTTTCTGGTCCTGGAAGCACTAGGAGTTTGTGATTTCTATGTTTCTTGTTTTGCAGAGTGAGTTAGACCTGTGCTGCTCTTCCTAGGAGTGGTGAGAGTCTCAGATAACTCACTCCTGGAGGAAAGCAGGGCTTGGAGGAAAACGGGCTACAACTCATGACAAGAGCTGGCAATGCTGTGATGGCAATGCAATATGTCATGTCCTCTTTGCCTCCACATATTAGGTGAAATATGGGAGTCAGAAAGTCTCAAAGGAGGAGCTTGGGCCATCCAGCCCCCCAGGGCTGCCTCATCTCGCCCCAACTCTGCTCACCTGTGTCTGGCCAAGCAGGCATGGAAGAAGCAGGGGAGCTCACTGGAGGTGGCCTGCAGATAAAGAGCTCTGCTTTCTCTCAGAATTCAACTGGTGCCTGAGCAGCACTTTTTCTCTAATTCTTCTTCTGAGATGCTTGCATGGCTTCAATCCTGTTTCTTTTGAGAGGTGGGAAACAGGGGTGTTGCAAGCGGCAGCCTTGTACTTGTTCTACCATTACGTCTTTGCCTAGTGGTGAACAAGATTATTTCAATGTGTGCTATTAAGATCATGTATTATATTCACAAAATGTTATTTTTAAGCACTATATATTATGTACTCCAAACTCCTTAATGATTAACTGAGAGGGTGTATTCCTAGTCGCACTTCTCAGCAGCATTACGAGGCTTAATTGAAGTGCTTTGAAATTCTGGGATGAAAAATGCTTCCAAAGTGCTGTGTACTATAATTATTCCATATTTAGGAGACAAGTGATGACCATACAGTAATCTTATGAATGAAGGGGAATTTTGTTTGCTATTCCCTCAATTATAAACATTCTCAACGAACAAAGATTGTGGTGTGAGAACCTGCTTAATACCATAAGCTTCAGCATAAATGTATAAAGCTGGGCTGGCGGTCACACTCACCTAGTTAGTCCATCTGCATAATGCAGCCCAG
Organism: Merops nubicus; assembly: GCF_000691845.1. Taxonomy (NCBI): domain Eukaryota; kingdom Metazoa; phylum Chordata; class Aves; order Coraciiformes; family Meropidae; genus Merops; species Merops nubicus. Next base: position 37,052 of record NW_008604807.1, read on the forward strand.
GAATTTCACTTTAGTTTTTGCTCCAGCAGCTGGAGTAATGTGTGGCTGAATTTTAGTGATAATTTAGAAGATTTGCTCTTGAATTATACCGGCTTCAAGTAGTGGCAACTTCACAGCATCCTTCAGTGAATGTTTTCAGCAGTCATTTGTTCTGACTGTTAAAAACTTGCACCTTGCTTCTTGATTGTACTTTGCCATTTCAGCTTGTAACTTCTGGCCTGTCAAGTGTTCTGTAACCTGCTGGGGAATTAGAAGTGGTGGGGAAGACCCAAACACTCGCTTCTGACCACTCCAGCATCTATCAGGAGCCCTGGCAGTGGCCACTGCCCCCAGGGAGCGAGCCAGGATGCAGCCTTGCAAAGACCCACCACTCTGGGTGCAGTGGGTTCTGCAGGACTGCAAGGGCTGGAAGCTGCTTCGCACTTCTTTTGGTGTAAGCTGGTTGCAGCTTTGGTCTCCTGCAGGAAAACAAAGCTGTTTTGGTAACCTGACCAACCTGATAAAGATTTCCATGATCCTCAGCAAATATTTTAGAGGTGAGGTGGCAGATTGCTACTTACTGCTGTGTACATATCTGCATATATAAATATATACATTTGAGTTTATATGAGATGCAGACTTTTTTCCACTTCTTTAAAAGATTTTAAAGCCCTATCACCAGGGGGTCTGTGGAAGCTGTCGTATTTCCAACATGTTGCAAATCTGCATCTCCTATTGATCTTATCCACTCTGCTTTTCTGCAGCAGTCTCTGTTTCACATTGTAGCCTGGGGCTTCCATCCTTATTAGAAATCCTTTCCCAGGAGACTGGAGACGCACCATCTGATCACAAATCCGGTAGTAACAGCCAGTGACCAAACTCTCTGAGCCCCTGAAATAAAACCAAGAAAAGGTGTGTGAAACACAAGGTACCTTACAGGCAGGTCTCCTAACCCCCTGGCCTGTTTGGCAACCATGGCAGCCACCAGCCCTTTCAAGCACCTTGCAGGCATTAACTGCTGAAGGAAACAGCATGCACTTATCACTGAAAAAAACAGGCTTTGGGAATTCATTGGTCATTTTTCTTCCTTGAGGAGCTATATTGACCCCAGAAGCTGCTGAAGCACTTGGTTAATGCAGCCTGGTCAACATGTTAGTGATGCCCTACATGGAGACCCCAGCCCTGTCCTGCTCTTACCCCATGCCAGGCTCTTTCTCAAGGTTTTCCACCCTCCCAAGGCACTGCCAAAACCTCACCAGCCCATGATGCTCCTTTCGCTCTCTGCAATCCTTACACCCAGGAGTATATACAGCTGAACCTTTTTTTTTTTTTCTTTTAAATTTTGGCTTAGGGAGGGTGCTCACCTCTCATATAGCCCAAACAACAGTTTCCCGTTTCTTTATTTCTTATGGCACCTGTGGGCAAACCCTGTTGTCCTGTCAGCACAGCCCTCCCAGCCCCAGGTACCCTGAAGCCCATGGAGCAGTGAGGATCCAAAAAGCCCAAGGTTGTGAAAGCAGGTGAACAGTCTCTGCAGTTAGAGCAAGAAGAGGATTTATGTGAGCTAAAAATGCCAGTGCCTCAGGAATTTAACTGATCAGCCCATCTTCACTCCAGAACTGGTTGCCAGGCACTGCCTGAAGTTGCTGCTTTTCTTTGATGTGCCAGTTTCTGAAAACATTGTGGACAACAATTTCTGGACTGCATCAGACAAACACTCATTTTTGTTAAGTTAAGCCTTATGTGGATGGTTTTCCCAGCTACAAATCTTAATTGTGCTCCTTAGCAGGGCATTAAAACTCATGCTGAAATCGAAGTGGTATCCTTTACTCATTTCTCTTATGGTTGCAATAAGCTCTTGAGCCCTGTACTTGTACCGTGCCTAATGCAACAGGACCCTGGCTGAAAACTGGGCATCCACCGAGTCCAATAAAAATAATACATAAAAATTTCATTTTACATCAGGAACAAGAAAGCATCAAACTCATATCCTTTTTAATACACAACACATGTGAAAACCAGCTACAGGAGCAAAAAAAAGCCTTTCCATAGTCCTGCTTTTCTAGGCAGAGTTACTGCCTACCCCTCTACTCACAGCAGGAAGAGGAACCTCAAAGAAGCAGGTGTTCTTCATGGGCGAGACAAATCTCCAGTCAGTGCTCGTAGCCTGCTTTAAACACACCACTGATCTTCAGTGAGGGCTCTTCTCAGCTGTGCAAACATGAGTTTCTTTTGAGGATTAGGTCCAAATTCACATGAAGTTTTGTGGCTGTGTTTTAAAAAGAAAGATTGGGGGAAAAAAAAACCCAACACAATAGCATGGATTACTTTCTGTTTGGAGAAAAAGGTTGCAAGCTTTCCTGCAACCTAGGGCTGCACTGACCTCAAAATTATACATCCCTAGCCACTTCCATTTGTAGATTTCATGGCTTTCTATTGGAGGGAATATGGTAAAATATTGCAGCTTCCATGTGTTAGAGATGTGAGAAAGAGGCCCAGAGAGCTTAAGGGATTTCCTAAAGTTGCAGAGAAAGTACTGGGTACAGCATCTAAACTAACTCCCGGGTTTAGCAGGTCTGCTTATGAGCAAAGCTGTCAGTCTCCCAATACTCATGAAAACAGAATAGGAAGAGCTGTCAAGAGGCCCATTAGAGAAACTATTTTATATTTTCTGATGTTTATTCATCTATTCAGCCCCATAAGATGGGCAGGAGAGGTAGAATACAAGGCCAAGCTACTTAAAATGGAAAGGAGGAATCAAACCTGATACTAGGGGTGAGTTTTTGATCAAAGATTCAGGGAGGATCTTTCACTGCACCCTGGTTACTCTGAATGAATTTATTTGAATTAAGCAATTCTGGGGCTCTCCTCTGCACACAACCTTTTTACGTTGGCATTTTCTCTTTGCAGGATGGCGAGGGCTGTGACTGGCACCACAGGGAGTAAGTGGCTGGAAGGCTAACCATGTGACCTGTTGATGTCTCCATTTTTACTACATCCAATTAAGCAATAAATGGTTCTGGTGGAAGTGTGGAGGCACACAGATTATTATGGAAATCGGGTCTCTTTGCTACCAGTGGGCTCCTGCATTGACTGAAATAGCACTGGTAGGATGTTAGTGCAAATGTCCTCCGTAAGTTTTTGCCTCCCATCTCACCCATTGTACATCTTCTCAGAAGTCAGAGCCATGATCTCTCACAAACTTGGGAGAGCAAATGGATTTTAAAGAGGATTTTTAACAAAGCTCCAGTCACCTTCCATGAGCATGCTAAAGCACCCAGTGCTGCTGAGTAGGGAGCCTCCTGAACTGACAAAGCTATCTGAAGAAGCCACCTTGACTTCCTCACCAAAAAAATCTGTCTGGAAACAAGCTATGAACAGGTTGATGAACATGCTCCAGACTAGAAAATACATTTCTGTTTTGGCAGGTGACAGACAGAGCTGCCTAGAAGCAGCAAGCTGAGGGCTCTAGTGGAAATCTAGGGCTTACCATCAATTTACTTATACCATTAAAAGTCAGAATGAAGAAGTGACCCTGAGAATTTTTAATCACTTTATTTCCCCAAGTTATTTTGTCCTCCCCAGTTCCCTCAAAAGGATCTCTTTTGCTCTGTGTCCCTAAAATGAGAGTAAGACAAGAAAGTGCGAGCTACTTTCCCCCATCCCTGTCACTAACAGTTGTCAGCAGACAAAAGCCATTGTTTGCTGTCACTGGCTATTGTTCCAGCGGTGGCAGCAGCCCCCAGCACCAGCCCTCAGCTCTGGGCCCTTTTTGTACTCGGCATGGCACAAACAATTGCACAGTCCCTTTCTGTATACGGCTGCCATTTAAAGAGAGAAATACTCATCTCTGCGTTTTCCCACAGGCTCCAGGGACACAGAAATTCACAGGCTGGCTGCAGCCATTCTGGAGGAGGGCATCAGAGAGGGAGCACTTGTCACCCATTGCTGTAGGATGTGGCTCAGACCAAGCACACTGCAATCACTCAGGTGAAGAAGGGCATCACTCTGTTGACTGCACCAGATCTGTCCCTCAGTCTCCAGATAAAAACCTCTGAGTTCACTACACAGTTCTGTGGGATTTACTGCAAAGTCCCCATCTCTGTCCCCAGGACAAAACTAAACTGAACTGAACTAATTTAGATTTTGAAAAAATAAAAAATTGAACTCTCTGTGGACAGCAACGCCAAGACCTGGTCTCTGAGCACAAGGCTGGCAGAAAAGATGGATGAAAACAAATTCAGCTATATAAAATGTAAAAGGGACCCCTGACAACAAGGCAGTCCAGGTCTTGGGGGTTTATTCAAACAGGAGAGTCAGGAGACAGTGAGACATGTGGTCTGAAACAGAGCCAGGCATGCCATGTGTCTTTGCAAACCAAAGGTCCTGCTGCTCAGTATCTCCGGGGATAAATGATGTTCATGACCATAAATAAATCTTCTGCTTTAGTCTCTGATAATAGTTTGCTTTGCACCAGCATAAATCCAAAACTGCCTAACCCACATCAGAATAGAATGAGAGAGAAGAGAAAGAAAGAGAGAGAGAGAGAGTGAGTAATATCTTTCTTTTCCTTCTGCAGTCAACATGGCAGAATTCAATATTTTCTTCCTGTACCTAGACTGGAGAGAAAGTGATATTTGTCTTTTCAGATTGCAAATTGAATTGATTTTTGCTTGTCCCTTTGGGAGAAAAGAAGTGCAGTGACTTTTTAAAATGTCAAGGGACTGGTACAGATGGGCAAATCCCTTTCTCACAAGGTCATGATGCGGGGCTGACGGAAGACCTTCACCCCCCAAAATCTCTGGCTTGTTGTGATTGCTCCAGAATTTTTGAGATAGGAGAGAAAATCAAGAGGGAAATACACAGGTTTTAGAGGTTCCTCATTGCTCTGACAAGTTGTTCATTAAACAGCAGCAAAGCAATTTCAGGGTGTCCTTTGCCTTCTCCTATTAACAGGCTCTGTCCCCAGCAAGCAGGAGTACGGTCCTCAGACTCTGTGCACTTGGCAATGTGGAACGGCAATGGATTTATTTTGAGAGCTGTGTTTAAACATCATCATCATTCATCCTGGAAAAAGTACTATCAAGGTTCTTCTCTTCTGTGTCCCACTACATCAGGGACACGAGGAAGAGTAGAGGGTTGGAACACCTCTTCTATGGGGAGAGGCTGAAAGAGTTGGAGTTGTTCAGCCTGGAGAAGAGAAGACTCCAGGGAGACCTTATAGCAACCTTCCAGTACCTGAAGGGGGCCTACAGGACAGATGAGGAGGGTCTCTTTGTCAGAAAGTGTAGTGATAGGATGAGGGGTAACAGCTTCAAACTAAGAGAGGGTAGATTTGGATTACATGTGAGAAAGACGTTCTTTACCATGGGGGTGGTAAGACACTGTAACAGGCTGCCCAGAGAGGTTGTGGATGCGCCCTCCTTGGAGGTGTTCCAGGCCAGGTTGTATGGGGATTTGAGCAATTTGATCTGGTGGAAGGTGTCCCCACCCATGGCAAGGGAGTTGGGACTAGATGATCCTTAAGGTCCCTTCCAACCCAAACCGTTACATGATCCTATGATCTTCTGGTTCCATGTGCCTGTGGTAGGTATGCAAGAGGCACAGCCCAGCTGCACAATGCTCCGTGAGGGCCATGTCACTGTGGTGTGTGAGGACTAAGGCACAAGCATTGCTCCCCCTCCCAAGTGTGCTGGCAGCTGCATTCCTGGTCGGCTCTACATCCTCACAGGCCGTGGCTAATCACTGCCACCTCATTACTGGTGGCTGGGCTTCACTCAGCGGGGAGATGAGTGCTACACACAGCCTTTGGAGACTGAGAGCTTTGTGCCTCCTCGTGCCTCTTGTCTTTTGCCAGCCACAATAAAACCAGGGACTGGAAGGTGCTCCACAGCTTGAATTTCCAGCACTGCAGTCTGTGGTTCCTAGGAGCCATTCGCTGAAATGTAAGGAGCTGACTGGGGACACAGCACTGCTGCCCAGCAAGAGCTTCCCCATGGCGCTGGCCACCTGGAGAAGCTGGGAATTCCTCAAGATACAGCTTATAATGGGGCATGTGTCAATGGCTGAGTGGCTGTTGCTACCTCATTTAGATTGCAATGGAGTCCAAGCTGTAGAGGGTACCTTCCAGTCACAGAGGAAGGCAGGATGGGGCTGGAAAAAAATATAATTTTTATACAATGTATATAAAACATATTCTTATTATTTGTAATAGGTCATTCTATACATAGTTTTATATGAATATTTGTTTATTGATTAATTTATTTTAATGCCTTAATTCTCTGGAAGAACCAGAGTATATCTCAAAAGAAGTCAGTGTTCGGGACAGTCAGAAAAATCAGACTGAAAAAAGGGCACCTTGAGTTACCCATGCAGTAGAAGCTTCCCCATTCCCCAGGGACAGATGAAAATCCCCACGAACCTGATAGCCTAGAAGGCTCTCAACCAAGGAGAAGCAGAGCAAATCATGTAGTGTGAAGCTAGCTGATATCTTGCTTATTATGAGTTTAATTGTTTCATATTTCCAAATTACACTAATATCTCATCATTGTGCAGTCTTTTTGCTCTTCCTCTACACTAATTCCCAGGTTTCACCAAACGGTCCCAACAACAATGCTCTGATCACACTTTATGTTTTGAAGTAACTCTATAAAGAGCAAAAACAGGGCGAAAAAAAGCATTAAATGAAACAGAGTAACCTCTTGATCATGTTTCTAGTAACACTTTTACATTACCAGTAGTGAAGTATCATAAAGCATCTCAAATGCTTTTCACAGTTGTTGTGGTTTATTTAATTTCCCCTTGCTTTTCCCACCTCTTGGTCTGGTCAGTACCAGTGCTGGTCAATATCACATTTGCTTGTGGTCCCACCACCTCATGAAAGTGACAAGGTCCCTGGCGGTATCAGCCTGCATCCCAAGCAGTTACCAACCCTGAAGTCCTGGTTCCACAGCTGGCTTGGCAAGAGTGATAATTCCCTGGTTTCCCTCAAGCTGCTGCCAAGTGTGGTGGGACCAGTGAGACCCTACACTTTTCCACTATACCCCAAGTGCCGTGCTGCTGGCCAGCTTGCTGATCAAAGTGGAGAGGTTTGGTCTTCCAGCAGCAGAACCCACTGCATGTCACTAACCTCATCACCACCATTCAGTTGCCTCAAAATTTTACTTTTCACTTGGGTTTCAACCAGTTTAGCAGGTCTGAGGTGAAGCCCTCTGTCCCAGACCTTCCCAAATTGGAGATATGGGTTGGGCTGAAGACATGGTCCCAGCATCTGCTGCTTGCTAGTCCTCTGATACATGGACTGATTTTAGTGCGAGAGCACATTTTTGTTAGTTCAGTCACTGAGTTCTCCAGCACTTCATCCAGGTCTTGTTATTATCTACCATCTGGGTCCAGTGAGACACAGTACTTCTTTTATTCATTTGTTTCATCATCTACTCTTTCAACATCTTGGGTTCTTCTGGTGCATTATTTTTCTTAGCTGAGTGCAGTAAGACACTCCAGCACCCTCTGTGGAAGAGAGCAGAGTTAAAAGGGATCAAATACCTATTCCGACATAAGATTATCTCTTTGTTTAATTGCTTTGCTTCCAAGTTACCCAGTGGACAAATTTATTTTCCTGTGTATTTCAAGGAATAAGCATGTTTGTGTTTTATGATGACCTTCACTCTTCCAATTAGCCTTTCTAATTTACTACTTACACTTTAATGACAGAAGATTTTTTTTTTTAAGAATTAAGAAAGACAAATTCATTTCTAAAAATTCTAATTTTATTTTTTTTAAATCTAAAATAAATTCTTTCCGTGCTGTGGGAGACTGATGCTAAAATAAAAGCTGCCTTAAGCACCACACCCCTTGTACCTCCCCAGGCAATAAATCTTCCTCACCTAATGACTCTTCAGGCAGGAATCTTCCAGTCTAACGGTCATTTCTGGCAAACTGCTGCATACATATGTGTATATACATACACATGCACGCATGTAAAATCCAATCAGCATAAAAATGGTTCATTGTTCATGTGGAGTGACTTTAAAAGAGGCAGGGGTCAAACCGAAGCCAGCTGTCAACCTTCAGTCAATCCCAAATTAATAAGACAACGCAAGATGGGCCTCTAAAGGTTTTTTAATGTGTTTATATCTTGGCTTGATAAACACAGTCAAGAGAGACAAGATGGAAGAGGCAGGAAGCTTAGCAAAGTTACTTTTCTGTAAAAAACAACTTGTGAAAACATCTGTGCGGCCCACAGCTTCCCAGATGTTCTCTTTAACAGAGCACTTAACTTGTTTATATTTTGCCTAACACTGGAATCGTGGCAGATTATTTTTGTTGCGGGGTCTTTGCAACATTTTGTAGGTGGTCTTGTTAAAGAGACCAGATATTTAACCCCACCACCACCTCCTTCTCCTTTGCCCTGGTTGTTTACATAGCGGAGCTTGGTACCAGTTCCCTCCGATAGCGTGTGCTTGGGGGGCCTGAGGGCTTGGCTATCCTCTCACTTTCGCACCAGAGTCACCCTGCTGGCTCTGCTGCGGGGACTGGAGGCTGGCAATGGTGAAAATGTGTGATGAGATGATTCAGGCATTCTCTTCAGCCTGGCTTGAAATTGGTTTTGATGCCTTTGAATTGTTCACACCAGTAGCAAAAAGGCACTATCTCAAACCTGAGTGACTTGTCCCTCTGAAGGCTGTGGGATGTCCTGTGCAAAAAAATGTGTTCAGAGAAAAAGGATCTGGTGATCAGAGTCTATACATACAGTGAATATCAGTGGATTTCCTATTTGCATGGGCTGGAGAACCATATGTATACATCTTTTACTATATGCAGGTACAGCTTTCAACTGGGAGTGTTTTGTCTGCCACATTTGCAGGACACACATGAAGCACCTGTGATCTTGTCAGGTCCAAGACTTCTTGTAGTCTGAAAGGCTTTACCACTCCCTCAAAAAATGCCACCTCAGTCCCATATTATATGTCAGAGCTGCAGCTCCACAGGCTTTCAGATGGGGCTGTGTCTCCTGATCCTGGCCAGACTTCTCCACTTGAGCAAGTTTGGGCTAAATCATGATTGGATCAGTTTTTGGATGGTAGGTTCTTGAAGGAAAACTGAGGGGCTGGAGGAAATGGTGTAAGCTGGTTTTTATGCTCAGCTTGTATAGCTCTGACTGGAGCTGATACTCTTTGCATCCTGCCCTAAAGGGCTATTTCTACAGCAGGACTAAATTTATG